>NC_080713.1:29693698-29993698 GCF_019097595.1 Hemibagrus wyckioides
CATACAGAACCAGATTCACACACCGGATCTATTCATACAGAACCAGATTCACACACCGGATCTATTCATACAGAACCAGATTCACACACCGGATCTATTCATACAGAACCAGATTCACACACCGGATCAATTCATACAGAACCAGATTCACACACCGGATCTATTCATACAGAACCAGATTCACACACCGGATCTATTAATACAGAACCAGATTCACACACCGGATCTATTAATACAGAACCAGATTCACACACCGGATCTATTAATACAGAACCAGATTCACACACCGGATCTATTCATACAGAATCTGATTCACACACCGGATCAATTCATACAGAACCAGATTCACACACCGGATCTATTCATACAGAACCAGATTCACACACCGGATCTATTAATACAGAACCAGATTCACACACCGGATCTATTAATACAGAACCAGATTCACACACCGGATCTATTCATACAGAATCTGATTCACACACCGGATCAATTCATACAGAACCAGATTCACACACCGGATCAATTCATACAGAACCAGATTCACACACCGGATCTATTCATACAGAACCAGATTCACACACCGGATCGATTCATACAGAACCAGATTCACACACCGGATCTATTAATACAGAATCTGATTTACACACTGGATCTATTCACACAGAATCTGATTCACACACCGGATCTATTCATACAGAACCTGATTCACACACTGGATCTATTCATACAGAACACGCCCTGATTCACACACCGGATCTATTCATACAGAACACGCCCTGATTCACACACCACCAAGAGAAACGGATCTGGCCTTTGTTTCAAAAGGAAGTAGAGAAAAAAACAGGAAACCATCAGAAACAGGAAGGAAGATGGAGACAAGAGGTAAATATATGAAACCAGAAGTTGGGAAAAGGAAAAACAATAGGAAGTAGGGAGAAAAGAGGAAATCATATGGTTATAGAACAGGAAGTAGGGGGAAAGAAGAAACCACATAGATATAGAACAGACAGTAAGGAGAAAGAGGAAACCATACAGAACAGGAAGTAGGGGAAAGAGGAAATCATATGGGGTGAATACTCTGTCCCAGTGTCTGGGTGTTAATAAGAGTCAGTGTGTTGAGTAACAGTGTTGATTTCTCTCTCTTGGACGTCTGTAATGTAATTAAACATGTAACAATGTAAAAGCTAAAGATATTCAGGGGACAGACACCGGGTCAGAAAGGCTGAGTGTGTGTGTGTGTGAAAATCTGTGTGAGTAAAATCCTGTTAAGTCTACTTAAAACTGTTTAAAGTCCAGTCTCTCTCTCTCTCCTTCTAATTCTCTCTCTCTTTCTCTCTCTCTCTCCTTCTAATTCTCTCTCTCTCTCTCTAATTCTCTCTCTCTCTCTCTCTCTCTCTCTCTCCTTCTAATTCTCTCTCTCTCTCTCTCTCTCTCTCTCTCTCTCTCTCCTTCTAATTCTCTCTCTCTCTCTCTCTCTCTCTCTCTCTCTCCTTCTAATTCTCTCTCTCTCTCTCTCTCTCTCTCTCTCCTTCTAATTCTCTCTCTCTCTCTCTCCCTCTAATTCCCTCTCTCTCTCTCTCTCTCTCTCTCTCTGTCTGTCTCTCTCTCTTTCACTGGGGGATAAATTTCATGTTTTATATAGTAAATTAATGTTGTGAGGGCTGAATACAAAAACCAAAGCAATGTTTGAACTTTATGAGGGAGAATAAAACGAGGCTGGAGAGGAAACAGCTGTTCATAGCTGCTCTAATGGAAGTGACAACAGCAACTCGATTTTCCAAGCTTTATTACATTTCTATTACAGCTTTATTACATTATTATAAAGGGACAGAGTGTATAGGGTATAGAGTGTCATTCTTTAATAAACAGAAACTTGTAATCATTGGTTATTAGAAGTTGAAGATTAATGAAGCAGCTGGAGACTTCGTGTCACTTCACTTCAAACCTCACTCTGTCTAAATAGGGCTTATATCATACACTGGAAGTCATTAACAGGAAGTCTGGGAACAGGAAGTAGGAAACAGGGAAAAAAATATGGAGTAGTAATTAAGAAACATGAAAAGTAGGGTGAAGAGGATCCACAACAGGAAGTAAGAGGAAACTAGAAAATACAACAGGAAGTAGGGTGAATCAGGAAACCAGAAGGAACAGGAAGTAGAGTGAAACAGGAAACCAGAAAGAAATCAGGAAATCAAAAGGAACAACATAGAAAACACAACAGGAAGTAGGGTTAAACAGGAACAGGAAGTAAGGTGGAACAGAAAAGCAGAAGAAACAGGAAGTAAGGTGGAACAGAAAAGCAGAAGAAACAGGAAACAGGCTGAAACAGGAAACAAGAAGGAACAGGAAGAAACTAGAAGGAACAGGAAGAAACCAAAAGGGACATGAAGAAGGGTGAAACAGGAAACCAGAAGGAAAAGGAAGTAGGGTGGAACACGAAACCACAAAGAACAGGAAGTAGGGTGAAACAGGAAACCACAAGGAACAGGAAGTAGGGTGAAACAGGAAACTGTCAGCACATGAAACGCATCCTGTGAGGGTCTAGGTTTAGATCCTAAACTGGAAGTAATTTACAGGAAGTAGGAGAAAATGAGACTAGAGGCACTAGAGGCAAACAGGAAATAAGGAAGAAGAAGAAGCAGGTGTAGGGTAGGGTAGAATGGGGGGGGGTATTTGACTAAAACAATTCAAGTGTAATAAGAGTCCACATCGTCACACCATCAGAGACATGAAATCTTTACTTGATATGTGTGTGTGTGTGTGTGGTCAGGGGCATTCAGGAGGTCAGGTGGTGTTCCTCTGTCCAGTTTCCTGACCCCTGTGAGATGGAGCAGAGTGAGAGGATGAGCTCAGCTCCACTCAGACCAGGTCACGAAGACCATCAGAGATTTAATAATAACTACAGCAGTGTGAGCTTTACTGATGCGCTGAGTTTACTCAGTACAGACTGTGAGGACCTTCCTGTCTGTCTCCTTTCATTACACTGAGTAGTTTAACCTCCCAGCTCCGTGTTTACAGAGCAGACTCAGCTTTCCCTCTATCATTCTTTATCAGCAGAACAGTGTGACCTGAAAACAGCAAACCAGCAGAGCATGACTCCTCCACACCCAGCCACAGGAACAGAGGACCGGGCTGTTAACTCAGATTATAGGTATCAGATTAGGGAATTAGATTCCGGGGATCAGATTAGGGGGATATCATGTCATGGATACTGAATCAAGGGTATCAGATTAGAGGTGTCAGATTAGTGGTATCAGATTAGTGATATCAAAATAGTGGTATCAAATTAGAGGTGTCAGATTAAAGGTGTCAGATTAATGGTGTCAGATTAGAGGTGTCAGATTAGTGGTATCAGATTAGAGGTATTAGACTAGAGGTATCAGATTAGTGGTATCAGATTAGAGGTGTCAGATTAGTGGTATCAGATTAGAGGTATTAGACTAGAGGTATCAGATTAGTGGTATCAGATTAGTGATTTCAGACTAGTGGAATCAGATTAAAGGTGTTAGACTAGAGGTATCAGATTAGTGGTATTAGATTAGAGGTATCAGATTAGAGGTGTCAGATTAGAGGTGTCAGATTAGAGGTGTCAGATTAATGGTGTCAGATTAGAGGTGTCAGTTTAGTGGTGTCAGATTAGTGGTATTAGATTAGAGATGTCATATTAGAGGTATCAGATTAGTGGTGTCAGATTAGAGGTGTCAGATTATTGATATCAGATAAGAGGTGTCAGATTAGAGGTGTCAGATTAGAGGTGTCAGACTAGAGGTGTCAGATTAGTGATATCAGATTAGAGGTGTCAGATTAGAGGTATCAGATTAGTGGTGTCATTTTAGAGGTGTCAGATTAGAGGTGTCAGATTATTGATATCAGATAAGAGGTGTCAGATTAGTGGTGTCAGATTATTGATATCAGATAAGAGGTGTCAGATTTGTGGTGTCAGATTAAAGGTGTCAGACCAGAGGTGTCAGATTAGTGATATCAGATTAGAGGTGTCAGATTAGAAGGATTAAATTCAGAGTATCAGATTAGAGGTGTCAGATTAGAGGTGTCAGATTAGTGGTATCAGATTAGAAGTGTCAGATTAGAGGTGTCATATAAGTGATATCAGATAAGAGGTGTCAGATTAGTGGAGTCAGATTAGTGGTGTCAGATTAGAGGAGTCAGATTAGTGGTATTAGATTAGAGATGTCATATTTGAGGTATCAGATTAGTGGTGTCAGATTAGAGGTGTCAGATTAGAGGTGTCAGATCAGAGGTGTTAGATTAATGGTATCAGATAAGAGGTGTCAGATTAGTGGAGTCAGATTAGAGGTGTCAGATCAGAGGTGTTAGATTAATGGTATCAGATTAGAGGTGTCAGATTAGAGGTGTCAGATTAATGGTGTCAGATTAGAGGTGTCAGTTTAGTGGTGTCAGATTAGTGGTATTAGATTAGAGATGTCATATTAGAGGTATCAGATTAGTGGTGTCAGATTAGAGGTGTCAGATTAGAGGTGTCAGATTATTGATATCAGATAAGAGGTGTCAGATTAGAGGTGTCAGATTATTGATATCAGATAAGAGGTGTCAGATTAATGGTGTCAGATTAGAGGTGTCAGTTTAGTGGTGTCAGATTAGTGGTATTAGATTAGAGATGTCATATTAGAGGTGTTAGATTAATGGTATCAGATTAGAGGTGTCAGATTAGAGGTGTCAGATTAATGGTGTCAGATTAGAGGTGTCAGTTTAGTGGTGTCAGATTAGTGGTATTAGATTAGAGATGTCATATTCGAGGTATCAGATTAGTGGTGTCAGATTAGAGGTGTCAGATTATTGATATCAGATAAGAGGTGTCAGATTAGAGGTGTCAGTTTAGTGGTGTCAGATTAGAGGTGTCAGATTATTGATATCAGATAAGAGGTGTCAGATTAATGGTGTCAGATTAGTGGTGTCAGTTTAGTGGTGTCAGATTAGTGGTATTAGATTAGAGATGTCAGATTAGAGGTATCAGATTAGTGGTGTCAGTTTAGAGGTGTCAGATTACTGATATCAGATAAGAGGTGTCAGATTAGTGGTGTCAGATTAAAGGTGTCAGACTAGAGGTGTCAGATTAGTGATATCAGATAAGAGGTGTCAGATTAGAGGTGTCAGATTATTGATATCAGATAAGAGGTGTCAGATTAGAGGTGTCAGATTAAAGGTGTCAGACTAGAGGTGTCAGATTAGTGATATCAGATTAGAGGTGTCAGATTAGAAGGATTAAATTCAGAGTATCAGATTAGAGGTGTCAGATTAGAGGTGTCAGATTAGTGGTATCAGATTAGAAGTGTCAGATTAGAGGTGTCAGATTAGTGATATCAGATAAGAGGTGTCAGATTAGTGGTGTCAGATTAGTGGTGTCAGATTAGAGGTGTCAGATTAGTGGTGTCAGACTAGGGGAATATCATGTTAGCGATACTGAATTAAGAGTATCAGATTAGAAGGATTATATTGTAGATATCAGATTAAATTTATCTGAGGATTGGATTATTGAGATCAGATCAGAGATTTTGGATTAGAATTTTAAAGGATAAATAATTATTATTGAATATTGTTGGTTATTAGACATGAGTTTCAGAGTGATAAATGTCAGATTAAAGGTATCAGATCAGGAGATCAGATTATAGATATTATAGGTATCAGATTAAGAATATCAGATTTGGGTTATAAGATTAGAGTATTTTTACATTATGAGATGAATCAGATTAAAGAATCAGATCAGGGATATCAGATTATGGGTATGAGATTAGAAATGTCAAGTCAATATCAAATTATGTGTATGAAATTAGAAGTATCAGTTCATCAATATCAGAGAATTTGGGTATGTGATTAGAGGCATCACATGGGGCTATGAGATCATGGGTGTGAGATTAGACATGTCACATCAATATCAGATTATGGGTATGAAATTTGATGTATTAGAAAAAGATATCAGATTATGGCTGTGGATTATAAGTATCAAATGTGTGACATCTGATTGTGTGTATGATATTAGATATGTCACGTCAATATTTTATTATGTGTATGAGATAAGAAGTATCAGATAAATTATATCAGATTATGTGTATGAGATTAGATGTATTAGATTATCAATATCAGAGTATATGGGTATCAGATTAGATACATTAAAATCAGAGAGATCAGATTATAGGTGTTAGATTAGATATGTCACGTCAATATCAGATTAAATGTATGAGATTCAATGTATCAGATCAGTGACATCAGATTATGGATATGAGATTAGATATGACACCCCATCCTTAAGAATAAGGGTGATGTGCAGAGTTGCAGCAACTATAGGGGGATAAAGTTGATGAGCCATACAATGAAGCTATGGGAAAGAGTAGTGGAAGCTAGGTTAAGGAAGGTAGTGGAAATTTGTGAGCAGCAGTATGGCTTCATGTCCAGAAAGAGCACAACAGATGCAATTTTTGCTCTGAGAATGTTGATGGAGAAGTATAGGGATGGTCAGAGAGAGTTGCACTGTGTGTTTGTAGACTTGGAAAAGCGTAGGACAGGGTGCCAAGAGAAGAGCTGTGGTACTGTATGAGGAAGTCAGGAGTAGCAGAGAAGTATGTCAGAGTGGTGCAGGACATGTATGAGAGGAGCAGGACAGTGGTGAGGTGTGCTGTAGGTCAGACAGAGGAGTTCAGAGTGGAGGTGGGACTGCATCAGGGATCGGCTCTGAGCCCCTTCCTGTTTGCTATGGTGATGGACCAGTTGTCAGAGGAGGTCAGACAGGAGTCTCCTTGGACAATGATGTTTGCAGATGACATTGTGATCTGCAGTGAGAGCAGGGAGCAGGTGGAGGAAAACCTGGAGAGGTGGAGGTTTGCGCTGGAGAGAAGAGGAATGAAAGTCAGTCGTAGTAAGACTGAGTACATGTGTGTGAATGACAGGGAGGGAAGTGGAACAGAAAGATTTCAGGGTGAAGAGGTGAAGAAGGTACAGGAGTTTAAGTACTTGGGGTCAACAGTCCAGAGTAATGGACAGTGTGGGAAAGAGGTAAAGAAGCGAGTGCAGGCAGGTTGGAATGGGTGGAGAAAGGTGTCAGGAGTCCTATGTGATAGAAACATTTCAGTGAGAATCAAGGGGAAGGTGTACAGGACAGTGGTGAGACCGGCCATGCTGTATGGTTTAGAGACAGTATCACTGAGACAGAGACAGGAGTCAGAGCTGGAGGTAGCAGAGCTGAAGATGTTGAGGTTCTCTTTGGGAGTGACACGGTTGGACAGGATTAGGAACGAGTACATCAGAGGGGCAGCTCATGTTGGACGTTTGGGGGACAAAGTTAGAGAGGCCAGATTAAGATGGTTTGGACATGTCCAGAGGAGGGACAGTGAGTATATTGGTAGGAGAATGTTGGACATGGAGCTGCCAGGAAGGAGGCAAAGAGGAAGGCCAAAGAGGAGGTATATGGATGGAATAAATGAGGAGATGAAGCTAGTGGGTGCAAGTGTTGAGGATGCAGAAGATAGGGATAGGTGGAGAGAGATTATTCACTGTGGAGACCCCTGAAGGGAAAAGCCGAAAGAAGAAGAAGAAGAAGATTAGATATGACACGTCAATATCAGATTATGGGTATGAGATTATAAGTATCAGACCAGTGAAATCAGATAAGGGGTGTGAGATTATAAGTATCAGATCAGTGAAATCAGATAAGGGGTGTGAGATTATAAGTATCAGATCAGTGATATCAGATTATGGGTGTGAGATTAGATATGTCACATCAATATCAGATTATGGGTGTGAGATTATTAGTATCAGATCAGTGATATCAGATTATGGGTGTGAGATTAGATATGTCACATCAATATCAGATTATGGGTGTGAGATTATTAGTATCAGATCAGTGATATCAGATTATGGGTGTGAGATTAGATATGTCACATCAATATCAGATTATGTGTAGGAGATCAGATCAGCAATATCAGAGTTTATGGGTATGAGATTAGAGGCATCAAGTCAGAGAGATCAGATTATGGGTGTTAGATTAGAGCCATTAGATTAGAAGCATCAAATTTCAGAGTAAAAATGGAGTTGCTGATGCCCCAGTGGAGGGGTAGATGTGCTTCATGGTTTTTGTTCTCTTACCCCTTCACTTAAGCAAGGTTTCAGCAGCAGGAGGAGATGAACTTGGATCTCTGCAGGGTTTTTGTCTCTTTATGAACAGAACTTTAGAGACGCTTCTACAGAACTCCGGAAATGTTTAAAAAATCCCAAAAACTCTTCTGAAGAGGAAATGACTTTATTCCAGACATTCCGATCTATATTACAGGAAGAGCTTCCCATTATTACAGAACAGTACAGAGATGAACAATAATCCCACTGAGGGGCACGGAGTCAGTGTGGGAAATCAACACAAGGGTTTTTTACAAGGGAGCTCAGTGTTAGTGTCGTGTTATTAATGATAGAGTTATTAGTGTTAGAGTTGTTAAAATTGTGTAATTAGTTGTGTTATTAATAATAGAGATGTGTTATTGTGTAATCATTTGTGTTATTAGTGTTGGAGATGTGTAATTACTTGTGTTATTCATGTTATAAGTTGTGTAATTATGTATTTTTTTATTGTATTATTATTGTTAAAGTTGTGTCATTTGTTGTGTTATTAATGTTAGAGTTGTGTAGTAAGCTTTGTAATTAGTGTTTTTAATGTTAGAGTTCTGTTAATAGATGTGTTATTAGTGTTATTAGGTGTGTTATTAGTGTTATTAGATGTGTTATTAGTTTTATTAGTTGGGTTATTAGATGTGTTATTAGTTGTGTTTTAGTTGTGTTATTAGTGTTATTAGATGTGTTATTAACTGTGTTATTAGTGTTATTAGGTGTGTTATTAGATGTGTTATTAGTGTTATTAGTTGGGTTATTAGATGTGTTATTAGTGTTATTAGTTGGGTTATTAGATGTGTTATTAGTTGTGTTTTAGTTGTGTTATTAGTGTTATTAGATGTGTTATTAACTTTGTTATTAGTGTTATTAGGTGTGTTATTAGATGTGTTATTAGTGTTATTAGTTGGGTTATTAGATGTGTTATTAGTTGTGTTTTAGTTGTTTTATTAGTGTTATTAGATGTGTTATTAACTGTGTTATTAGTGTGATTAACTTTGTTATTAGATGTGTTATTAGTTGTCTTATTAGTGTTATTAGATGTGTTATTAGTGTTATTAGTTGGGTTATTAGATGTGTTATTAGTTGTGTTTTAGTTGTTTTATTAGTGTTATTAGATGTGTTATTAACTGTGTTATTAGTGTGATTAACTTTGTTATTAGATGTGTTATTAGTTGTCTTATTAGTGTTATTAGATGTGTTATTAGATGTGTTATTAGTGTTATTAGATGTGTTATTAGATGTGTTATTAGTATGATTAACTTTGTTATTAGATGTGTTATTAGATGTATTATTAGTATGATTAGATGTGTTATTAGTATGATTAGATGTGTTATTAGTGTTATTAGATGTGTTATTAGATGTGTTATTAGTATGATTAACTTTGTTATTAGATGTGTTATTAGATGTGTTATTAGTATGATTAGATGTGTTATTAGTATGATTAGATGTGTTATTAGTATGATTAACTTTATTAGATGTGTTATTAGATGTGTTATTAGATGTGTTATTAGTTGTGTTATTAGTTGTGTCATTAGTGTGATTAGTTGTGTTATTAGTTGTGTTATTAGTGTTAGATGTGTTATTAAATGTGTTATTAGTGTTATTAGTTCTGTTATTAGTGTTATTAGTTGCATTATTAGATGTGTTATTAGTTGTGTTATTTGTTGTGTTATTAGTTGTGTTATTTGTTGTGTTATTAGTTGTGTTATTAGTTGTGTTATTAGTGTTATTAGTTCTGTTATTAGATGTGTTATTAGTGTTATTAGATGTGTTATTAGTTGTGTTATTAGATGTGATATTAGTTGTTTTATTAGTGTTATTAGATGTGTTATATGTGTTATTAGTTGTGTTATTAGTTGTGTTATTAGTGTTATTAGTTCTGTTATTAGATGTGTTATTAGTGTTATTAGATGTGTTATTAGTTGTGTTATTAGATGTGATATTAGTTGTTTTATTAGTGTTATTAGATGTGTTATATGTGTTATTAGTTGTGTTATTAGTGTTAGTAGATGTGTTATTAAATGTGTTATTAGTTGTGTTATTAGTGTTAGTAGATGTGTTATTAGATGTTATTAGATGTGTTATTAGTTGTATTAGTGTTATTAGTTGCATTATTAGATGTGTTATTAGATGTGTTATTAGTTGTTATTAGTGTTAGTAGATGTGTTATTAGATGTTATTAGATGTGTTATTAGTTGTATTAGTGTTATTAGTTGCATTATTAGATGTGTTATTAGTTGTGTTATTTGTTGTGTTTAGTGTTATTAGTTCTGTTATTAGATGTGTTATTAGTGTTATTAGATGTGTTATTAGTTGTGTTATTAGATGTGATATTAGTTGTTTTATTAGTGTTAGTAGATGTGTTATTATATGTGTTATTAGTTGTGTTATTAGTGTTAGTAGATGTGTTATTAAATGTGTTATTAGTTGTGTTATTAGTGTTGGTAGATGTGTTATTAGATGTTATTAGATGTGTTATTAGTTGTATTAGTGTTATTAGATGTGTTATTAGATGTGATATTAGTTGTGTTAGTGTTATTAGATGTGTTATTAGTTGTGTTATTAGATGTGATATTAGTTGTTTTATTAGTGTTAGTAGATGTGTTATTATATGTGTTATTAGTTGTGTTATTAGTGTTAGTAGATGTGTTATTAAATGTGTTATTAGTTGTGTTATTAGTGTTGGTAGATGTGTTATTAGATGTTATTAGATGTGTTATTAGTTGTATTAGTGTTATTAGATGTGTTATTAGATGTGATATTAGTTGTGTTAGTGTTATTAGATGTGTTATTAGATGTGATAGTTGTATTAGTGTTATTAGATGTGTTATTAGATGTGTTATTAGTGTTATTAATGTTATTAGTTGTGTATTTATCAGTTGCAGAGACAGTACAGAGATGATGAAGTAATGAATTATTCATTAATAGAGTTATTCAGAGTAAATGATGTGAAGGATGTTCTCTGGTGAACTTTACAGATCTTTTCTAATCACATGCTGAACCTCAGAGCTTCTGCTGCAGTCCCCAGGAACATAATGTTCCTCAGTTCTTCCCTCAGTCTTCCCCATCCTCTCTGTCTGCAGTCTGCTTATGTAAGTGTGTGTGTGTGTGTGTGTGTGTGTGTGTGTGTGTGTCGCAGCCTGGCAGCCCCTGACTCAAGCAGAAGTGAAAGACTGCAGTGGTTCATCATCCCTCCTCCTCCCTCTTTCTTCATGGCGTCTCTCCACACACTCCTCTCTCTCCCCCTCTCTCAGTGTGGAGTCCATCAGCAGGACAGTGGCTCTGATAGATCTATTAGCTCTGATAAATTACACACAGCTAATGTATCGTGCCACTAATAGAAAATATACATATGTAAATTTTTGCCTGAAACCCCGCCCACTTCTGCGGTGTGGTTTAGGCTGCAGTGGGACGGACTTTCTGTCGTCCATAAACATCAACTAAACTTTATGATGATGTCATAAACTCAGTTCTGATCAGTGATTGGTTGTTGGAGACAGTGCTGATCAGTAATTGGTTGTTAGGGACAGTTCTGATCAGTGATTGGTTGTTAGGGACAGTTCTGATCAGTAATTGGTTGTTAGGGACAGTTCTGATCAGTGATTGGTTGTTAGGGACAGTTTTGATCAGTAATTAGTTGTTGGAGACAGTGCTGATCAGTGATTGGTTCTTGAGACAGTGCTGATCAGTGATTGGTTCTTGAGACAGTGCTGATCAGTGATTGGTTGATGAGACAGTGCTGATCAGTGATTGGTTCTTGAGACAGTGCTGATCAGTGATTGGTTCTTGAGACAGTGCTGATCAGTGATTGGTTCTTGAGACAGTGCTGATCAGTGATTGGTTCTTGAGACAGTGCTGATCAGTGATTGGTTCTTGAGACAGTGCTGATCAGTGATTGGTTCTTGAGACAGTGCTGATCAGTGATTGGTTGTTGGAGATTTGCTGATCAGTGATTGGTTGTTGGAGACAGTGCTGATTAGTAATTGGTTGTTAGGGACAGTTCTGATCGGTGATTGGTTGTTGGAGACAGTGCTGATCAGTGATTGGTTCTTGAGACAGTGCTGATCAGTGATTGGTTCTTGAGACAGTGCTGATCAGTGATTGGTTGTTGGAGATTTGCTGATCAGTGATTGGTTGTTGGAGACAGTGCTGATTAGTAATTGGTTGTTAGGGACAGTTCTGATCGGTGATTGGTTGTTAGGGACAGTTCTGATCAGTGATTGGTTGATGAGACAGTGCTGATCAGTGATTGGTTCTTGAGACAGTGCTGATCAGTGATTGGTTGTCGGAAACAGTGCTGATCAGTGATTGGTTCTTGAGACAGTGCTGATCAGTGATTGGTTGATGAGACAGTGCTGATCAGTGATTGGTTCTTGAGACAGTGCTGATCAGTGATTGGTTGTCGGAAACAGTGCTGATCAGTGATTGGTTCTTGAGACAGCGCTGATCAGTGATTGGTTGATGAGACAGTGCTGATCAGTGATTGGTTGATGAGACAGTGCTGATCAGTGATTGGTTCTTGAGACAGTGCTGATCAGTGATTGGTTCTTGAGACAGTGCTGATCAGTGATTGGTTCTTGAGACAGTGCTGATCAGTGATTGGTTCTTGAGACAGTGCTGATCAGTGATTGGTTCTTGAGACAGTGCTGATCAGTGATTGGTTCTTGAGACAGTGCTGATCAGTGATTGGTTGTTGGAGATTTGCTGATCAGTGATTGGTTGTTGGAGACAGTGCTGATTAGTAATTGGTTGTTAGGGACAGTTCTGATCGGTGATTGGTTGTTAGGGACAGTTCTGATCGGTGATTGGTTGTTAGGGACAGTTCTGATCAGTGATTGGTTCTTGAGACAGTGCTGATCAGTGATTGGTTCTTGAGACAGTGGTCAAAAAGTTAAAGGATTTGTTTTTAATTTTTTTTCATTAAAAGAGTCTAAAAAGCCACTAAATATAGCAACAAAGTTGTTATGTTGGCATAAGGATCATAATAAAGCTCCCATACTGGACAAGTGGAATACATTTTTGTCCTCAGAACAGATATGACTCCGCCTCCCACAATGAACAGAAGTGGAGTTAGACAGAGACAGAGAGAGACAGAGAAACAGACAGACAGAGACAGAGAGAGAGAGAGACAGTGAGACAGAACAGTTTGGTATGACCCCGCCTCCTGACTCCACCCACAGTGATCAGAAGTGGAGTTATAGTGAAGGTGATAAAGTTTGGACCTAGCTGTGTTCATACAGAGAAACTTCAGAACTTCACACAGAAGCAAAACAAGTGCTGTAGATTTCCACTTTGACTCCAGTTTTATTCCTTCACTGAACTCTGAAGCCCAGGACACCGCTCAGTGCTCGGCTAATACCAGCTCTCCCTCGGAGAAGGTCACAGAAACCACGAGCGCTGCACTAAAATAGCGCGGCGGCTCATCTGCGTCACGCCAGCCAATAAAACACTCAGCTCTCACACCATGCTCAGTGTCCCAGAGCGACCCCACTGCACTGACCGCTTCTCCACATGTCCTGGACATGAGCTAACTGTCTGATTATAGCACAATATACACACTTCACAACTCAAACAAGCTGCTGGGACTGGAGACTCCTTACAGGAACATCATCCACTTTCAAATATTTTAAACTACTCTAACACAAGAATCTATCTGTCTGTCTGTCTGTCTATGGAATGTCTATAAACATGTTACACACGTCCCTGTGAATACGCCATTACCGTAGAAACCCACACTAGTGTCAGAGCTGCTGTTATAGAAAACTAATCAACATCTGACCAATCAGAGAGCAGCATACATCAGAGCTCCTGTGTAGAACAGTTACATAATTACACTGCAGAGAGACAGACAGCGTGGGGATGAACTAGGGACACACACACAAAAACGTGTTTTACAGTATTACATCACACACAAATAATATGAAAACCAGTGTGGAATAACCACTCACTGCTCTCACAGCTTACACACACACACACACACAACTCATCATTCATCACTTTAATCTCTAATCATTATTCAGAAAGCAGTGTGTGTGTGTGTGTGTGAGAGAGCTGTGAGAGGAGGTCAGGACAGAGATCAGAGAAACTGCTGTGGAACAAATAATAGGGCTTGTTGTGTAACCACTCCACACACACACACTATTTTAGTTCTGTTTGTTTTGATGATGTCATTGATGAAAGTTATGACGATGAATTTAAGACATCATCAGAGAGACAGACAGAGAGTCCAAGACCAAAACACAGAGAGAGAGAGAGAGAGAAAAAGACAGAGATAGTCCAAGACTGAGACAGAGAGTCCGAAACAGAGACAGAGAGCAAGCGAGAAAGACAGAGACAGAGAGAGTCCGACACAGAGACAGAGATAGAGAGAGTCCGACACAGACAGAGAGAGTCCGACACAGACAGAGAGAGTCCGACACAGACAGAGAGAGTCCGACACAGACAGAGAGAGAGACAGACAGAGAGAGTCCAAGACCGAGACAGAGAGAGAAAGACCGAGACAGAGAGAGAAAGAGACAGAGAGTCTGAGACACAGAGACAGAGAGAGAGAGAGAGAAAACAGAGACAGAGTCCGACACAGAGACAGAGAGACAGAGACAGAGAGAGTCCGACACAGACAGAGAGAGAGACAGAGACAGAGAGTCCGACACAGAGACAGAGATAGAGAGAGAGACAGAGACAGAGAGAGTCCGACACAGAGACAGAGATAGAGAGAAAGACAGAGACAGAGAGAGTCTGACACAGAGACAGAGATAGAGAGAAAGACAGACAGAGAGAGTCCAAGACCGAGACAGAGAGAGAAAGACCGAGGCAGAGAGAGAAAGACAGAGACAGAGAGTCTGAGACACAGAGACTCCGACACAGAGACAGAGAGAGTCCGACACAGAGACAGAGAGAGAGAAAACAGAGACAGAGAGAGTCCGACACAGAGACAGAGAGAGAGAGAGAGAAAACAGAGACAGAGAGAGTCCGACACAGAGACAGAGAGAGAGAGAGAGAGAAAACAGAGACAGAGAGAGTCTGACACAGAGACAGAGAGAGAGATAGACAGAGACAGAGAGAGTCCGACACAGAGACAGAGAGAGAGATAGACAGAGACAGAGAGAGTCCGACACAGAGAGAGACAGACAGAGACAGAGAGAGTCCAACACAGAGACAGAGAGAGAGATAGACAGAGACAGAGAGAGTCCGACACAGACAGACAGAGAGAGTGAGAAAACAGAGACAGAGAGAGTCCGACACAGACAGACAGAGAGAGAGAGAAAACAGAGACAGAGAGTCCGACACAGAGACAGAGAGAGAGATAGACAGAGACAGAGAGAGTCCGACACAGAGACAGACAGAGAGAGAGAGAAAACAGAGACAGAGAGAGTCTGACACAGAGACAGAGAGAGAGATAGACAGAGACAGAGAGAGTCCGACACAGAGACAGAGAGAGAGAGACAGATGTGGTGAAGATGTGAGAACTCCAGCAGAAACACAATGATGAAGGAGGAGACTGATGAGGATCTCTCCTACAGGGAGAGGAGTGTGTGTGTGTGTGTGTGTGTGTGTGTGTGTGTGTGTGTGTGAGACAAACACACAGCAGAGTTACTCAAGGTCAACTGTTTCTTTATTTCCCACTGAAGCAGCTCTATAAAACACCCCCCCCCATCAAAGAAGGACAGAAACACAGAATAAAGGATAAAAGAATAAAGGATAAGAGAATAAGTGATGGACTAGTCTTCCTCCTCTTCCTCCTCCTCTTCATCACTGATGACGTACTTCTTGGCTTTCTTGGTGGACGAGTCGTCATTGTCCTCGGCCTTCCTCTTCCCCGAGTTCTCTCCTTCCTGAGAAACACACCAGGGGATTATTACTGCAGGTGTGTGTGTGTGTGTGTGTGTGTGTGTGTGTGTGTAGGGAATAAAACTGTCCAACACCACCACCTGCTGGCCAGATACATACAGATACATGTACTCTCACTCTCACACACACACACAGAGAGAGAGAGAGAGAGGGGTACTCACTCTCTCTTGTATATTTGTCTCTCTTTCTCTCTCACACAGGTATGCCACACACACTCTCAGGAATCTTTAGCTCTCTCTTTAGCTCTCTCTCACACACACACTCCCCTCACCTCATCACTGTCGAGTTTCTTGGCCTTCATGAGGCGTTGTGCTTTATCATCATCAGAGCCTTCATCACTGTCAGACGAGTAGATCCTCGCTCTCTCCTCTGAACACACACACACAGAGCTTGTTATAATCACTGCACCATGCTAATGCTTTTACTCCATGATGCTAAACTGGTGGCTATAAGGGGTATGTGTTTGTGTCACCTCTCAGTCCTCCTCCTTTGTATTTGCTCTTGATGGCAGCGAGGCTGATGGCTTCGTCTCCCTCTTCCTCGTCGTCATAGCGATCAGGCTCCAGGTATCCGGCGCTCAGGCCGCGCTGGTGCTGCTTCTCCCTCATCCTCCTCTGCTGGGACTCACGCCGGATAGACGCCCGCAACCTCTCCTCCTCTTTCTACACACACACACACACACCCAAGTTTAATACACAAACAACAGATAAACCATAAACAGTAACGTCTCAAAGCGCTCAATCTTCTCTAATGAACCAAACAGAAACGACCAATCAGATCGCTCAGAACAACTCCCATTCTAATCAGTCTCTTGGCTGGCCCCACCCCCCTTTTCCTGCAGAACAGTGTTCTCTTCATATTACTCTTTACCTTATTAACAGTGTACTGCATCTCGCTAGGTGCGTTTACATGGACACCTTTTAATCAGATCGGACTGAATTCAATCAGATTGACAAATCCGATCGCAGCGTTTACATGAACGCGGTATAAAGTAATCAGATTGTTATGCGCGTTCACATGACACATGATTAGAATCGGATTAGATCTTTTGACATATGCACAGTCCACGAAAACGTCCGTACATCGTACGTCATTCATATCAAAGTCTGTACGTCATAGATCATTGCACATGCGCAGAACTGTCCAGGAACATATTCCATCTGATTAAGTGTTTCCATGTCCTCTCGATCGGACTAAAAATGGTTTAAACCACCCCTTACCATCTGATTGAAATTTTAATTGGATGTGGCAAATTCCATCCGATTGACGTGTTTACATGACACTTTTTTAATCTGATTGTGCTTCTAGTCCTGTTACCATCGGATTACAAGTGTCCAAGTAAACGCACCTACTGAGTGTGTTTCTGTAAACGAGAGAGAGAGAGAGTGAGAGAGAGAGAGAGAGAGAGAGAGAGAGAGAGAGAGAGGGAGAGCATGCATTCCTGAGTGTGTGTTCGGGTACAGGTGCATGTGTGAGGGAGAGTGTAAGTGTGTGTGGTGTGTGTGAGAGTGTAAGATGGGTTGGCACTCCGAAAAAGGTAGAGAGTTCATTCCTGAGCGTGTGTGTTCGGGTCCAGGTGCGTGTATGTGTATGTGTGTGTGTGTGTGTGTGTGTGTGTGTGTATGTATATATATATATATGTGTGCGTATATAAGAGAGAGAGAGAGTGTGTGTGTGTATGTATATATATATATATATATGAGACAGAGTATATCAGAGAGTGTGTGTGTGTGAGAATATATATGAGAGAGAGTGTATGTGTGTGTGTGTGTGTGTGTGAGCGAGAGACCTTTATCATCTCGTTCCTCTGAGACTCTGGATCTCGTCCAGCCATGGGCAAAATTCTGATCTTTTGTGTTTTGGAGCATCGATCAGCCAGAGAGAGGGTCATCTTCCTGTGAGTGGCACTGTCTGTCGAGTGAGGTCTACACACACACACACACACAGCTTTTAATTTGATTCTGCTCTCTGATTGGTCAGAAGGTGATGATTAATCCAACACATTTGTTCTGATATCGTTGCCATAGTAACAGGGCTGTGTACAGCACACTCTCCACTTTATTACAGGTTTATAAACAATCACTGATGTAGTGAAGTAATAAGAGGATTATTTATTTAGAGTGACATTAAGGAAGGAGTCTCCGGTGTGAGAGGAGACTCTCTGTACTGACCCCTGACTCTCAGGAGTGACCCCTACCTGACTCTCGGTACTGACCCCTACCTGAAAGTGAGCTTGGTTTTGAACACGGCTTGACCCTGGAGTCCTGTCCCCTGTCTGATGAACAGGTGATTGTGGTCTCCCTGTAGAGGAGCTTTATACACATCAAACACCTCATTACCCAGGTGTAGGGACATGCTACACACACGAGAGAGAGACAGAGAGACAGAGAGACAGGGTAACACATTATTATTAATGTTATTAACAATAAAATAAAAACAAATTGCAGTAATGATCAGGATTGACTGATGATGTAAACAGTTGCCATGACAACGTGGGCGATTACTCAGGGTATGTCTGGTTGTTGGTATAAGCAGACCCATTGCATATGGAGTTCTAAACAGAAGCGAAACCTCGTACCTGCCGTCTGACCATTTGACGATACGTGCGTTGCTCTCGCGGATATCGTTCCCCTCGTCGTCACGGCGACTGCGCCACCTGATAGTGTTCTCCACCTTCAGCTTCAGCCTGGTCCTGCCTTCTTCATCCAACATCTCCTCATCCTCAAACTCATCCTCATAATACTGAGGATCAAACGGCCTGGAGAGAGAGAGAGAGAGAGAGAGAGAGAGAGAGAGAGAGAGAAAAAGACACAGACAGAAGGAGAGAGGGAGAGAGAGAGACACACACAGAGACAGAAGGAGGGAGGGAGAGAGAGAGAGAGAGAGAGAGCGACAGAGACAGAAGGAGGGAGAGAGAGACTGTGTGTAAATTCTATGTAATTTTGACACAAAAAGATTAAAACACACACACACACGCACACACACACACACCTCGGCTCCACACTCAGGAAGTTGGGCAGTTTGACGAAGTAGAGGTCACTTCCCAGATCTGTGCTGACTTTAGGGATCTCCACCTCTATCCGGGTCTCAGGAAGCGGCTCCTCCTCCTGCTGCTCTCCTTCCATACCCTCCTCATTATCCTGCACCAACATCATCATCATCTTCATCACCTGTCATCACTTTCAGGTGTGTGTGGTGTGTGTGAAGGTGTCTCACCAGAGGTTGTCCAGGTGTGGGCGGTTTCTCATTATCGCTGTCTGATGAGATGTCATCTGCTTCTCCAAACAGATCGTCTGCTGCAGTCTTCTTACCTGAACACACAACCACACACAGGAACCTCAACACCAAACACGCACCAATCAGGATCCACGGCAGCATGTCATGTGACTAAAGAGGGGATGATGTGATCAGACCGGATGTCTGGGTGATACGACCGGACAAAGGATCTAACGAACAGTGGATTAAATTCAAATGCAGAGTTTTGATTGTTGTCAGGAACCAGGATGAGAGTGGGATGGACAAGAGGTTACCATGACAACACAGAGGAGTGCACTAGTAACAGTAAGAAGAAGGAGAAGAAGGATGGAGATCTTTACCTCTCTGTGTCCCCACGTCACTGTCCGAGTCTGAATCAGACGCTATTTTCTTCTTCTTCTTCAGTCCCACAAAGTCATCCTCACTGTCACTGCCTTTAGCTGAACCTGAGGGGGGTGGGGGTTTGGGGAGAAAGAAGAGTGAGGGAGAGAGGGAGAGGGAGAGAGAAAGAGAGAGAGAGACACACAGAGATTTGGGGAAAAAAGAGATAAATAATGGGGGGAGACAGAGGGGGAGAAGACAGACAGACAGAGAGAGAGAGAGAGAAAGAAAGGTGGGGAGAGTGCAAAGAAAAATTAAAGAAGGACAGAGAGACAAAGAAAGAACAGAAACAGCAGATAAGAAAGAAAGAATTATTTTTCTGTATGTAAATCCTTAATATAGACATGATGTTTTGGCTCCACCCACCAGACTTGTGTTCCCGCCCCTCGTCGTCGGAGTGATCCCGCTCTTCGTCCGAGTTGCGCTGCTTCTCCTCGTCCTCTGATTGGTCAGACTGTGGGCTGCCCCTTTTCCCCTCACCCCCCCACTTCTCATCTCCTGAGAGAGCATCTCTCACTGACCCCTCTCCATCTGAGTGGTCCGACATCGGCGTGACGCTTCCTCTCCCAGAGCGGTGACTTCCTGCACCAGAGACGGGGCTCCCTGCACCAGAGACGGGGCTCCCTGCACCAGAGACGGGGCTCCCTGCACCAGAGACGGGGCTCCCTGCACCGGAGGCGGGGCTCCCTGCACCGGAGGCGGGGCTCCCTGCACCGGAGGCGGGGCTCCCTGCACCGGAGGCGGGGCTCCCTGGTCCAGAGGCTGGGCTTCCTGGTCCAGAGGCGGGGCTCCCTGGATCTGACCTGTGACTGGTCAGTATTGAACATGACACAGCTGTAAATATGCAGTGAGGACGCTGTAACGTGATGTTGAGGATTTCTCACCTGTGAGCTTCATCATCATCTTCCTCCTCGTGATGTCCCTCTGAGCCGCTGTGTTGCTCCGCCTCCGAGTGCTCGCTGACGTCCGATTGGTTGTCGTTCCCTGAGTGTTCTGATTGGTTGTCGCTGCCCTGCTCGTCTTCACTGTCGTCTCCAAACAGCTCTTTGTTGCTCGGCTTTCCGCCATCATGACCATCTTCATCATCATCATCATCGTCGTCCTGATCCCTGTCGCTCCCACTGCCTGAGGCGTTACTGACTGAGCGAGGACGCTCCTGCTCCGAGTCAGAACCAGAACCTGAGCCGGAACCGGAATCTGAGAGAGAGAGAGAGAGAGATAGGAAGGCAGACAGACAGAGAGAGAGCGAAAGAGGCAGAGAGAGGAACAGACAGACAGACAGAGAGAGGCAGAGAGAGAGACAGGCAGACACAGACAGACAGAGAGCATGTGAGAGAGAGCGAGAGAGAGAGAGAAAGAGAGAGAGAGCGAGAGAGAGAGAGGCAGATAGAGAGAGAGAGAGAGAGAGGCAGATAGAGAGAGAGAGAGAGAGAGAGAGAGAGAGAGAGAGAGAGAGAGAGAGAGAGAGAGAGAGAGAGAGAGAGAGAGAGAGAGAGAGAGAGAGAGAGAGAGAGAGAGAGAGAGAGAGGCAGACAGAGAGAGAGAGAGAGAGAGAGAGAGAGAGAGGCAGATAGAGAGAGAGAGAGAGAGGCAGAGAGAGAGAGAGGCAGAGAGAGAGACAGGCAGACACAGACAGACAGAGAGCGTGTGAGAGAGAGAGAGCGAGAGAGAGAGAGGCAGATAGAGAGAGAGAGAGAGAGAGAGAGAGAGATAGAGAGAGGCAGAGAGAGAGAGAGGCAGAGAGAGAGAGAGGCAGAGAGAGAGAGAGGCAGAGAGAGAGAGAGAGAGAGAGAGGCAGAGAGAGGCAGAGATAGAGAGAGAGGCAGAGAGAGAGGCAGAGAGAGAGAGAGAGGCAGAGAGAGAGGCAGAGAGAGAGGCAGAGAGAGAGGCAGAGAGAGAGAGAGAGGCAGAGAGAGAGAGAGAGGCAGAGAGAGAGAGAGAGGCAGAGAGAGAGAGAGGCAGAGAGAGAGAGAGAGGCAGAGAGAGAGAGAGAGGCAGAGAGAGAGAGAGAGAGGCAGAGAGAGAGAGAGGCAGAGAGAGAGAGAGGCAGAGAGAGAGGCAGAGAGAGAGAGAGAGGCAGAGAGAGAGAGAGAGGCAGAGAGAGAGAGAGAGGCAGAGAGAGAGTTAGCAGGATGTGGGTAATGTAGTGGTGTACAGCAGCATGTCCCTGAGTGTTTTCTTCCTCTTGTACCACAGCAGATTATCAACAATGACATTTGTCCTGTATTAAACACCACACAGTATTTCATTCAGTTTAGTTTATAAAGGTCACTCTGAGTGTAAACTCCTCTCTCCTGAAGATTCACAGCTTTACCTCCGACGTGTTAAAAAGAACACTGGAGACTCCTACAAACATCTCCTTACATAAAAAACAACTTTATAAATCCCACAGCGCGCGTGAACATAAACCTGTGATCAGTATCATGTAGGGGCTTAGTTTGACGTCATCAAACCTTCTGACCAATCAGAATGCAGGATTAAACAACAAGCGGCGTGGAAATAAATGGAAATAATTCTTTAAGGTTTGAGTGTGGCTCAGAAACACACGGTGGGGGTGGTTTAATGGTGAAATGTCCAGCTTTCCCTCTGATGAAGAAGGAACTCGTAAAAAGGATATAAAGTAATTTTATGGATGTTTTATTGTAGTAATGTCCGCGCGCTAATCTCTCACACACAACTCACTACATTCATCACTAAAGCCGAGAAAAAACCCCAAACCGGTGCGGATAAACAGCTCAAACCCCAGAGTTCATCTGAATAAAGGAGGAGAAGTGGAATAAAAGTTTACCTCGCTGTTCGTTATCACTGTCTCCATCACTGCCGAACAGCTCGCCCATGTCCGCCATCTTCTCACAGGAGAGTAAATAAAAAAAAATCAACTTCCGGGCTCCCGTCGCTTCACTACTCAAATAAAAGTCCTGTCCAACTTCCGGTTCGTGACGAACATTTATTTAGAAAAAAATATATATATTTCTTTAAAAATATTATTTTGACATTTAATATAGCCTCAGCATTTTTCACTTTTATATTTTTATAGGTTTTATATTATTAATGGAGGTCAAACTCGTTTTTAAGACATAATAATTAATAAAAGGAAACGCCGTGGAAGTACAGAAACAGCTGAGTGTCGAAACACACAAACAAACTCATTCAGTGTTAATAATATGTTATTAAATATCTATTCATATATTTTTAAACTTATTTACAGTTTTTCAGAATGGATGGAGAGATTAAGCATTTCACCTACCACTGTCTCAACCTATTTAAAGAAGGGGGGGGGGGTGTAGAGAGTGGATAGATAGATAGATAGATAGACAGACAGACAGACAGACAGACAGACAGACAGACAGAGAGACAGAGACCTGTGATGGGTTGGCACTCCGTCCAGGGTGTATCCTGCCTTGATACCTTCTTCAGGGGTCTCCACAGTGAATCATCTCTCTCCACCTATCCCTATCTTCTGCGTCCTCAACCCACTAGCTTCATATCCTCATTTCCTCGACTGATCCGGTATGAAATTCAGAGTACTGACGTTTCGCATGGTTAAATTTGCCAGTGTTTTACACCGGATGCCCTTCCTGATGCAACCTTCTCTATTTATCCGGGCTTGAGACCAGCACAGAAGTCACTGTACTGTGACCCCCATGGCTAGATTACACATGTGCCTCAGCATTGGACCTAAATCTTTAATCTGTCCTGGAATATTTATCAAATAATGTCACTTTGGTGTTATATGGTTCTTAGGAAATAACCGTTTCACATTACTCGAATTCTGGTTAATAAGCAACGCAATCTTTGCTATAGTTGCCAAAGAAATAACTGGTGCAAATAAGATCTGAACAATCTCTATTAACTCAATGATGACTTGAAAGTATTCTATGGAAGTATAATAGTGCCAAAATTCCTGAAAGCAAAATAACATATTGAATCACATGAACTGAACAAAAACTAGTCACAAAAGTTTAAATTTTTTCTGCTTTGCAATTTGATCTGAATGAAAAAAATCCTTACAGTATTTACAAAAAATACAATCTTCATTATTTTTAAAACTCACAAATTTAGGTTGAAAAAAATTCAGGTATTAGAATCCAGGTTAAAAAAAACCTAAAATTCAGATTGAAAAACACGAGGTGGCACACGAGAATGTGTAAAGCTGACATTCAGTGCCAGCCAATCAAACTGAAGCTTTTCTGCTGCTGTCCCAGGTGCTAAATTCATGTTACGAACAATTTAAATTTATTAAAATGTTTGTCAGGAATGGGGTTCAAACCCCTTTTTAACTGAGTGAAAAAATTGCTGCAATACTACGAAAAATGCTGCATACGTCTTTGTGAATTATAAGCACGAAGACAGCATGCAGTTCATAAGAGTTTATGTAAACACACATTTAATATATAATGAATTCTGTAAGTAGAGACACACAAAACCAAAGAAATCTGTGTTTATCAATCAATTTATTTCTTTGACATTTTAAACACTAAAAAGCAATCAACACGAAAAGCAATTGTGAAAAAACACACACTGAACATATATACATATTGCATACTTTAAACACTAATTTACTTAATACACATTAAAATAAAGACAAAATATATACAAAATATATCTGAAAATATGTACAAAATATAAATACAAAATATATACAAAATATATCTGAAAATATATACAAAATATATCTGAAGAATTTAATTTATTTTTGCTTTCCATTGTTTACCTAAGTCATGTCTGTATTTTAACTTAAATACTGCATTAGGTGAATAATAGAAAGTCATGATGTTCAGACTGTAATGTCTTAGTGCTTTAACAGTTTATATTTTATTTAGATCTATCTTTAGGATTATTTAATTTAAGACTTTTGTACATATTGGGTATGGAATAATATTCAAAAGGGTCCTATATGTCAGGGGTTTTCAGAATCAGAATCCTCCTTTTTGACACAACATACATTTGTTATCAACTGATTAAAATTAAAAGTTAGACTTTTATCTTAATAATAAGATTGTTGTGTTTTTTTTTAATTGGCGTCGCACTCAAGGGGTGTAAGGTGTTTTAGTCACGTGGTGTGAAAGTGGCGCTAGACAGACCGACAGATGTAGGACATTAAAGTATCGTGAGAGCGGTTCTAGAGCATATTCCAGCACACTCTTGTGGTACTTTGGCCTGTGTGTGTGTGCGTGCGGAGAGAGATCTCAGTCAGCTGAGTGAGTGGTGCTTCAGTTGCTGAACTCTCCCGCTCTCTCTCAGCGCTAGCCAACTTTCATATTCTTTTATGTGACTAACCTTCAAATGTCTGATGAGGTTCGTGATTCCTGCCTCGTGGAATTTGGTTGTTACACAGGTTGCAGATTGCTAATGTATTGTCTTTTTCACACACTAGGTAGAATTGCTAGACCGGTGAAGCCATTTTAGCAGCGCACAAAATAAATATTGCGTCATCTGATCAGCTTTTCTAGATCGGCCATTATAGAGACCGCTGATCAAACTTCCCAAAGCAATTATCAGCGGATGGGCTGACTTCATCTGGTTCCGGAGGTATTGCTACAGTCTGTACATCCGTGTCCCTGAGACACAAGTTGCCCCCATTATAAACGAAGCATACCCATCAGCCCCGCTGTCCCAAATCTCCCGCCATGTACTCTTGGCACGAGTGCCGAAACCAACCAGCTGGTCACCCTCTGCTGATGCTGTCGGCACACCCGGATTTTTGGACACGTAGCTAAGAAGAGACTGGATTTCTTCAAAGCTGTGGGCATAATTAACAAGGGTTAACAGACTGCTCTTGCTGGGTCCCTCGGCCATAAAGACCCCTGCAGCCTCCTCCTGCTGAAGGTTCTTCATCAGGTAGATTGTGTAACCAATGTCATTTTCAAGCAGCCACCAGAAAGACTTCCCCATGTACTTTCCAAACTGCAGGATGTATTCGCCAAAAACTTCTCTTTTATCAGAGGCATCACTGTCTCTCTGACGGACCACAGCAAGAGCGTTTCGTCTGACAAGCTCCTCCTCCTTCGGTGCCGACTTGTCCTGCAGAGACGGGTTGTCTTTGATCAGCCTGGTCTCCTTGGTTGGCTCCTGAAGGAGATATCCGATTGGTCCCTTACCGAACACAACCTTAACGCATCCTGGGAAAAACACAGCTTTTTTGTGCATGGTGATCTGTAAGACAGAAAACATAGAAAACTGTTAGATGTTGGTATGTCTGTTTTAAAACAAAATTTTACAATAATCACTACAAAAAACATTAAAGGACTTTCTTTATGCACCCTGACCTCCCCGGTCCAAGCTTAATCGCATGATTTAATTATCAGGCATTTAACAACTGTTCTCAGACCAGTCCTTCACACCTAGTGGTTTATCACCTAGGAGTGACTGATTGACTAAAGTGTGAAGGGCAGTGGGCCATCAGAACCATCACAGACAAAGAGTTTCAGACACTTAAGTGTCAGACACTCATTAACATAGAGAGTGTAACCTCATTAGCATTAAAAGCATTCTATATGTTTTCTAGAACTTGAAATACAAAACTGTGTTTTTTTTTTTACAGTCATTAAATACAAAAGCACAAAATATTAATCATTATCATTAATAATTTGACCATGAAAGCAACCAATAGGGCAATCACTCCCAATAGGACAAAATTAACGTCATTTAAAAATACTGCAATAGATGTAAACTGATAAACACTACAAAATAATAATAATAATAACAATAATAATAATAATTCGTTAAACAGAAATAAACAAACTGTCTCGCTTATCAGCGTATTAGAATGAAAAAAAAAACAAGAAGAAACAAACAAAAACAGAAGTAAAAACACCACCGTTCATTCATTCACCAGACAATAAAGACGATAAAGAGCTAAATAACGAGAGATAACATACATACACGGAAGAGAAAAAAATCATAATCGATATGTTTTAGCATGAAAAACACAAACACATATTCAAGTCAAGCTCGTGAGTTATAGTTAAGCGATTACATTAATTATTCACGAACAGTGACTGATACGGCGATGATTCTTCAGGCAGAGAAGCTAATTTGGGCATTAACTGTAAAAAAAACAAAAAACAAACACAAGCTAATGTAATTTTAAAGTACAGTAACATAGGTGTAAAGTAACATACCTGTAACCGAGGAGTGGACACTGCTGAATGAACTGGACAGCGGTCGATCAGTGACTGTACTATGACGGCGCGCGCATGCGCAGAAGCACAGAATGGCGCCAGCAGTGGGTCAGCGGCCGAAAATATACCGCAGCCGTAGTGGTTTAGCACTAACATTGAAAATGAATAGGAAACGGTTTAGGGAATTTTAGCTAAAGAATCCACGAACGGTAAAAAAAACACTTAATCTTATTATTGAGATAAAAGTCTAATTTCTAATATTTAATGTTAACACAGTTGATAAAAGTCGGCTAACAAATGTGTGTTGTGTGAAAAAGGAGGCCCACTGTCTCTGATTCTGAAAACCCCTGACATATAGGACCCTTTAGAATATTATTCCATACCCAAGACGTACAAAAAAAAACTATTATTCACCTAATGCAGTACTTAAGTTAAAATACAGACATGACTTAGGTGAACAATGGACCAGAACAGACTCCATCATTCAGCTGTTCTGTCTATTGATAAAGGAATTCTCAGCACTAGAAATACTCGTATGGTAACTGACCGTTTTACTCAAGTCCAGTCTCGGAGATACTCTCTCTTTTTCAGGGAAGGCCTTGTGTATTTCAGCAGGACAATGAAAAACCACATACTGCACCCTCAAAGAACTAGGATAAAAAAGTCACCAAGAGCATGAAGTAGACAAGATACAAGCAGCAGGAGAGATGAGATGAGTTAAATAATGATAATAATAATAATAATAATAATAATAATAATAATAATAATAATAATAATAATAAAGGATCTACACGACACTGCTTCACACACAAGCTGTATAAGAGATAATATTGCATGGTATACCTGTGAGAGAGAAAATGGAGTGACTTTAATGAACTCCTTTTTTAGTAGCAAGACTCTGAAATGATGGGAGGAGTCAGAAAAAAGACTGAATGAAATTTTCTAAAGTTTCATACTGTTTGTGTTCATTTGTGTTTATTATTAAACAATTTTACATATAAATGCCCTTACAAAACGTGTTATCCTTGCTTACCCCCTCTCCCTAATTACCCCCCGATGTTTCGGGCTCCGCCCCTGATGTTTTCCAAATCCTAGAAACGCCCCTGGTTGAAACTCCTCCTTTTCCTCTGCGTATCAGTTAGAAGTGAAAGTGAAAGTCAGCAGGTTGTTTTAGTGAAGAGTAAAAACATGAAGTTCTTTGTGGAATAAAATCACAGTGAGTACATGAATATAAAGCTGTAATCTGTGACTGTTAGGATTATTTAGTAAAAGAAGAACATTTCTGTGTTCCACAGTTTATTGTTGTGTTTATCGGATATCGCGGTGTAACGCAGCATCTTATCCTGAGGGAAGTGAACAGACCTGTGCTCCATGCGGGCTTTATTACATACGGGGAAAGATTACAGCTGTTTATTACAGAGAGAATAAGATTAATATTCAGTATAATAATTCCTGACACATGTCCACTCTCTCTCTCACTCTCTCTCTAATAAAGCAGTAATAAAGCAGCAGTGGTTAGATTCCACACACGGCGCCATTTTAGATTGAAATGCTGAAATGTCGGAGAGACTGTAAGGACACCGGAATCCAGCGGCATGGGTGAAGGGATCTCGTGCCCTTTGCGCTTCTAGAAGAGTTTGCTTCATTTGTTAGAATTTGGCTTCATTCTTTGAACTCTGTTTATAATGATAATCTGACTCCAATCAATAATTAATATACGTATAATCTGATCACGATTTAGAAGATTGACTATTCTAAATTTATTAAGGAGATAGGAAACTGAATTGATTGAACATAACTCTATTTAAACTTAAACCTGGGTTTCTCCATTCAAGTTTAAGTCGAGGATACTCCATTCCAACATAAACCTAGGCTTTCTCCATTCCGATTTAAGTTCACAATCTAAGATTAAAGAGGTGTATAATAATGATTTTCCATAGGCTCAGAATAAGTCAAAATTAACAATTTTATTTTGCCAGGCAGGTTCCACTTAAATCAGCCTATTCAGTTAGAAAAATACCAAACACAGTAACAATTAAAAGGAGCAGCATAGTATGAAAAACACAAGTTACAGAGTTAAAGTCATACCTGGGAATAGAGACACACAATAATAGTGTGGGAAGTTCTGAATGCAGATGCTTCCCTGAGTCTTTTGCCAATGCACCTTATATACCCAAGAGAGACAAAGGGTCGTAAAATCTGTGAGTCCACAGAAGGCCTGGTTTTGGTCGGGTCATAGGGACACATCTGACTTTTAGTTTTGGGACCCAGATGGGTCACAAATGGGTTGTAAAGGACATAGTTCGGACTGTTGTCTCGTGACCTGAGAGCAGGTTAAATAAGGCCATAAGGACATATTTCGAGCAGGAGTACAGATTATGTGTAAACTTTAGTATACTCTGATTTGGAAATTAGACCTTTTTCACCAATTGCACCATGACCTTTAGAGTGACATTAAACATCAATAACATCATACAGTAAGTATATCATCATAATTTTTCAGTATTCATTGAGATTAGAACCTGAAGGGTAAAAGAATGTAAATTCTTGGTGAGATCCAGAAGATAGTTCCACTATTGCCTCCTTGAAGAGGGAGAGGTACACAGGAATGTGAATTGTTTTATGACACACTTCCCAAAACCCCCCAAAGTCCCCAAAGTTGTTTTTGCTTGAAGAAATAACTTCATCACACTCAATATTTGTACTTTTTCCTGCCACATTACAAGACTCTAAACCGTTAGTTTCAGATCGGAACATCTCATACACCACAAGCAAGAATGATTTTTAACGATTCTGTCCTGAATAATAAAGTAATTTACATCATAAGTCAGATAAATATCTGAGTGTAGCCTACACCTGCTTTATAAACCACAGGAGAACTGTGCTTTAATTTCCTGAAGAGGATTAGAGCTCTGTAATAAATATGGCGGAAGTAAAATAACTTTTTAGCATAGATACATACACACACACATATATCGATAGAGTATTTGCTATTTATTAAATATAAACCTTGATATTTGTACTTGATATTATATAAAGGGGCACTGAATATACAGTACATAAACACATTTCCTATTAATACCAGATGCAACTCCTCACAAATTTTCATACAGAAATTATATGCAATTACCTGATTTGATGTGATTTTAGATTAACATGTTAATTTAGTGTCAGTTATTAATAACTATAATAGTGTATTATGTATAACCTGGTTTCTGGAAATGTTGGGATGTTTTTTTTATTTTTATTTTTTTTTTAAAAATTTGATTAAAATGAAAACTAAAAGACTTTCAAATCACAGGAGATAACATTTTATTCACAATAGAACACAGAGAACATAACAAATGTTTAAACTGAGAAATTTGACACTTTTATCTACCAAATGATCTCATTTCAAATTTGATGCCGGCTACAGGTCTCAAAAAAGTTGGCAGCGGGGGCAACAAAGGGCTGAAAAAGTAAGATATTTTGAAAAGATTTAGCTGGGAGAACATCTAGCAACTAATGAAGTTAATCGACATCAGGTCTGTAACATGATTTGACATGAACATGGACTTGAGCAAAACGGTCAGTTACCATAGTGTTTATAGTGCTGAGAAGGCTTTTGTATGTCTTGAGTATGGAATGATATTCCGGGCAATATTCAGAAGGGTCCTATATGTCAGGGGTTTTCAGAATCAGAGACAGGGCCTTCTTTTTGAAACAACATACATTTGTTAGCTGACATTTATCAGCTGTGTTAACATTAAATATTAAATGTAAGGCTATTATCTGAATCTTCTTCTTCTTCTTTCGGCTTTTCCCTTCAGAGGTCGCCACCTATCCCTATCTTCTGCATCCTCAACACTTGCACCCACTAGCTTCATATCCTCATTTATTCCATCCATATACCTCCTCTTTGGCCTTCCTCTTTTCCTCCTGCCTGGCAGCTCCATGTCCAACATTCTCCTACCAATATACTCACTCTCCCTCCTCTGGACATGTCCAAACCATCTTAACCTGGCCTCTCTAACTTTGTCCCCCAAACGTCCAACATGAGCTGTCCCTCTGATGTACTCGTCCCTAATCCTGTCCAACCGTGTCACTCCCAAAGAGAACCTCAACATCTTCAGCTCTGCTACCTCCAGCTCTGACTCCTGTCTCTGTCTCAGTGATACTGTCTCTAAACCATACAGCATGGCCGGTCTCACCACTGTCCTGTACACCTTCCCCTTGATTCTCACTGAAATTTTTCTATCACACAGAACTCCTGACACCTTTCTCCACCCATTCCAACCTGCCTGCACTCGCTTCTTTACCTCTTTCCCACACTGTCCATTACTCTGGACTGTTGACCCCAAGTACTTAAACTCCTGTACCTTCTTCACCTCTTCACCCTGTAATCTTACTGTTCCACTTCCCTCCCTGTCATTCACACACATGTACTCAGTCTTACTACAACTGAATTTCATTCCTCTTCTCTCCAGCGCAAACCTCCACCTCTCCAGGTTTTCCTCCACCTGCTCCCTGCTCTCACTACAGATCACAATGTCATCTGCAAACATCATTGTTCAAGGAGACTCCTGTCTGACCTCCTCTGACAACTGGTCCATCACCATAGCAAACAGGAAGGGGCTCAGAGCCGATCCCTGATGCAGTCTCACCTCCACTCTGAACTCCTCTGTCTGACCTACAGCACACCTCACCACTGTCCTGCTCCTCTCATGCATGTCCTGCACCACTCTGACATACTTCTCTGCTACTCCTGACTTCCTCATACAGTACCACAGCTCTTCTCTTGACACCCTGTCCTACGCTTTTCCAAGTCTACAAACACACAGTGCAACTCTCTCTGACCATCCCTATACTTCTCCATCAACATTCTCAGAGCAAAAATTGCATCTGTTGTGCTCTTTGTGGGCATGAAGCCATACTGCTGCTCATACATTTCCACTACCTTCCTTAACCTAGCTTCCACTACTCTTTCCCATAGCTTCATTGTATGGCTCATCAACTTTATCCCCCTATAGTTGCTGCAACTCTGCACATCACCCTTATTCTTAAAGATCGGCACTAATACACTTCTTCTCCATTCCTCAGGCATCTTCTCACTCTCTAAAACCCTGTTAAACAGACTAGTTAAAAATTCCACTGCTGCCTCTCCTAGACACTTCCAGACCTCCACCGGGATGTCATCAGGACCAGACTTCGTCCTGAATTCATTCTTTCTAATCTTATCTACTTCCTGTTCCACAGAGTTCACCCCTTCTACTCTTTGTTCCCTCTCATTTTCCTCATTCATCAGCTCTTCAAAGTTCTCCTTCCATCTCCTCTGTACACTCTCCTCACTTGTAAGCATCTTTCCATCTCTATCCTTAATAACTCTAACTTGCTGCACATCCTTCCCATCTCAATCCCTCTGCCTAGCTAACCTGTACAAGTCCTTCTCTCCATCTCTAGTGTCTAATCTAGTGTACAACTCATCATACGCCTTCTGCTTGGCCTTAGACACCTCCCTCTTCACTCTGTGCTGTAACTCCTTGTATTCCTGTCTATTCTCTTCAGCCCTGTCCATGTCCTACTTCTTCTTGGCTAACCTCTTCCTCTGAATACTATCCTGAACTTCCTCATTCCACCACCAAGTCTCCTTATCTTCTTTCCTCCTTCCAGATGACACACCCAGCACCTTTATTCCTGTCTCCCTGATCACTTCTGCTGTAGTTTCCCAGTCATCTGGCAGCACTACCTGACCACCCAGAGCCTGCCTCAACTTCTGTCTAAATTCCTCACAACATTCCTTCTTTTTCATCTTCCACCACTTGGTTTTCTTCTCCATCTCTATCTTTGACCTCTGCTTACAGACTGTCAAATTCATCCTACACACCACCATCCTATGCTGTCTGGCTACACTCTCTCCCACTACCACTTTACAGTCACTAATCTCTTTCAGATTGCCTCTTCTACATAGGATGTAGTCTACCTGTGTGCTCCTACCTCCACTCTTGTAGGTCACTCTATGCTCCTCCCTCTTCTGAAAATAAGTGTTAACGACAGACATGTCCATCCTCCTAGCAAAGTCCACTACCATCTGTCCTTCAAGGTTCCTTTCCTTAACTCCAAACTTGCCCATCACCTCCTCATCACCTGTGTTCCCCTCACTAACATGTCCATTAAAATCTGTTCCTATCACCACTCTCTCCCCTGTGGGAATATTCTCCCTCACCTCATCTAATTCACTCCAGAATCTCTCTTTCTCCTCTAACTCACAACCTACCTGTGGGCCATAACCACTAACAACATTCAACATCACCCCTTCAACCTCTAACTTCAGACTCCTCACCCTGTCTGACACTCTTCTCACTCTCCCACTCTTCCTCACAAACTCCTCCTTCAGGACCACACCTACCCCATTTCTCTTACTATCCACCCCATAATAAAACAGCTTGAATCCTGCTCCTATACTACGAGCCTTGCTACCCTTCCACCTGGTCTCCTGTACACACAGTATATCCACCTTCCTTCTCTCCATCATATCAGCCAGCTCTCTACCTTTCCCTGTCACAGTACCAACATTCAGAGTTCCTATTCTCAGTCCTACACTCTTACCTTTCCTCTTCTCTCTCTGTCTACGCACTCTCTTTCCTCCTGTACTTCTTCGACCAACAGTAGCCCAATTTCCACCAGCGCCCTGTAGGTCAACGGCGCCGATGGCGGTCGTTGTTAACCCGGGCCTCGACCAAACCAGTATGAAATTTAGAGTACTGACGATTCGCATGGTTAAATTTGGCAATGTTTTACGCCGGATGCCCTTCCTGACGCAACCCTCTCTATTTATCCGGGCTTGGGACCGGCACAGAATTCACTGGACTGTGACCCTCATGGCTAGATTGTAAGGCTATTATCTGAAAAATAACATTTAATATTCAACTTGTTGAAATGATTGAGAATAATAGAACAAAACGGTGCTGGTTGCATATGAAAAAAAAAAACAGAACATAGCAATTTGACAGTGAAATAATAATTGTGTTAAACTGTTATGGTTCTCGTTTTTGCTCTGGTTTGACCGACAAATTGTGACCAAAAAATGAACAGGACCACAGGGTAAAATGTAATTTTATGTTTATGGTTTGTAAAATATGTTATTTGCACCTGAGTGTGTGTTTTGTTGGGATGGTTTCGAAAAAGATAAACAGTACCTTTCTTCATGTTCTGCCAAAAAGTTAAATTTTTTAAATTGCTGTCATGCTCAAAGACGGTAAGATATTTTAGTGACATGGTGTGTATATAGGTGTGTTCCACTTGAAGCGGTGCTGTGCAGACTGATTGGTGTATCGCAAGAGCGGTTCTAGAGCATATTCCAGCGCACACTTTCGTGGTATTTTGACGCTTCAAATCGAACACACCGTGTGTGTGTGTGAGTGTGTGTGTGTGTGTGCGAGCAGGGAGAGATGTCAGTCAAAATCACATAATGTAAACGCCGACAGTGCTCAACTAAAGCGATCAACATTTACTTGATTCCTATCACATTTCACCTAAACTCCTAGACATAATTCGGGATAAAACATTTGAGGCTAGATTAAAATCATTCGGGGCTTGAGCCCTAGTGACACCCCTGGCAGAGGCACTCCAATCTTTGAAAGAGTGTGTAAAAAGATTGTGGAATACTTTAAAAATAATGTTCTTCAACATCAAATTGCAAAGGCTTTGTAAATCTCATCATCTATAGGGCATAACAATCTAAATATTCAGAGAATGAGTGATGCAGTGTCATCTGAGGTCTTGAAGACCACGGGCATCCAACAAAGTTCTTTGGGCCCTCAGACGACACTGCATCACTCTTCGACATTCCTAACTTACTAAATGGTCCCAGGAATACTTTCAGAAACCACTGTTGTTGACACAATCTGCTGTGCCATATGCAGATATGTAGTAGCCAACTAAAGCTCTATCATGCAAAAAGGAAGCCATATGTGAACATGGTCCAAAAGTGCCGGTGTGTTCTGTGGGCCAAGGCTCACTTAAAATGGACTGTTTCAAAGTGGAAAAGTGTTCTATGGTCAGTCGAGTCCAAATTTGACATTCTTGTTGGAAATCATGGACGCTGTGTCCTTTGAGCTAAAGAGTGTTATCAGTGTTCAGTTCAAACGCCAGCATCTCTGGTGGTATGGGGGTGCATAACTCCATACGGTACAGGCAGCTTGTATGTTTTGGAAGGCACTATGAATGCTGAAAGGTATATAAAGTTTTAGAGCAACATATGCTTCCCTCCAGACAACGTCTTTTTCAGGGAAGGCCTTGTGTATTTCAGCAGGACAATGCAAAACCACATACTGCAGCTATTACAACAGCATGGCTTCGTAGTAGAAGAGTCCAGGTGCTGAACTGACCTGTCTGTAGTCCAGATCTTTCACATATAGAGAACATTTGGTGCATCATTAAACAAAAAAATACACCATAGACGACCATGAACTCTTTAGCAGCTGGAAACCTATATCAGGCAAGAATGGGACCAAATTCCAACACCAAAACTCCAGAAAGTCATAAACTCAATGCCCAGACATTTTCAAACTATTTTGAAAAGAAGAGGATATGCTACACCATGGTAAACATGCCCCCGCCCAACTATTTTGAGACTTGTAGCCGGCATCAAATTTAAAATGAGCTCATTTTGTACATAAAAGTGTAAAATTTCTCAGTTTAAACATTTGTTATGTGATCTGTGTCCTACTGTGAATAAAATATTGGCTCTTAAATTCTTTTAGATTTCATTTTATTCATTTTATATTTAAAAAATGTCCCAATATTTCCGGAATTCGGGATGTAAGTTTAACAAAGAACTGAACTGAATTATTTCCCTCTAGAGCTCAGTAACTGATTCCTCAGGGCTTTTGATTAAAAGGAAAGATTCCAGGTTACTGTGTGGTGGTTAAGTTTTTCTTTTCCGTTTACATAAGATTACCTGTTTTAAAACTCAGATATCATTTACGTTCCCTTGTTGCTAAAGTGGAGGCTATAGAGAAAAAAAAAATTTAATTACATGATACTGTACAAACCAGAAAGGTTATTTTATATTACCTGTTTGTTTCTTTCCAGGATCAAGCTAAGTTCCTACTGAAGGAAATCTGACTTTTCTTTGTCAGGGAAATGTGAGAAAATCAGAACCTCTAAAATGAGTCTTCAGGAAGATCAGGGAATGATGAAAAGGTAAGCATTCACAATACAAAAATGTACTATAATATTTCAGTTCCCAGAATCTTTGCACTTTTGACTGTTCTAAATTAAAGAGGATATTTACATACACACCATAAGAAACACTAGCAACTGCAAAAAAAGAGCAACAGAGACCTCTGCTGGTGGTGAGAGGAAAAACTTGTATTGGACGTGTTTTGTGTTGTACAATGTCCTTAAAGAGCCCATGAAATGATATGAATCAAGATTTTATTCCATATGTTCACATAATAAAACAGGAAGTCAGGGAAGGAGTGTGACTGATTTCTAAATAATTTATCAAACAATCAATAGTGTTTTACATGTTCTGTCATCAAAGCTGTCCTGTTGACTGGCTATATTCTACACACACTGTGCTGTATGAATGGGATCACTTTTCTCAGTCTTGGAACAGTGATGAAAATGAACCCCTTACTGCTGCAGCTGAACTGACAAAGAAATATTCAGAAATGTTTTGGCATTAGTGCTCTCAGGAATTAATTTGATGAAATCTCAGTAGGAGCTGTGACAATGCGCATTTCTTATTTAATCAATGCAGTAATCATTGTCAACATATCATACCCTTTTAATAACATTGCCATAGAATCTTTATTACATTTTCACAGAAATGATTAAAGTAACATGTCAGTAATAGGAGAAGATAACAATTTATCATATAAGCCCAGATCCACTTTACTTGTGTAGTCCTGATTGGTTAATCCTGTCTGTCAGCATACAGTGCATCCACAAAGTATTCGCACCACTCCACTTTTTTCCACTTTTTTCCACAATTTTACAAACAATACCACATAGTGATAATGTAAAAGAAGTTTGAAATCTTTGCAAATTTCTTAAAAATAAAAACAAAAAAATCACATGTACATAAGTATTCACAGCCTTTGTTATTACATTCAAAATTGATCATCCTTGAGATGTTTCTACAGCTTGACTGGAGTCCACCTGTGGTAAATTCAGTTGATTGGACATGATTTGGAAAGGCACACACGTGTCTTTATGAAGTCTCACAGTTAACAGTGCATGTCAGAGCACAAACTAAGCCATGAAGTCCAAGGAATTGTCTGTAGACCTCTGAGACAGGATTGTATTGAGGCACAGATCTGGGGAAGGGTACAGAAAAACTTCTGCAGCATTGAAGATCCCAATGAGTGGCCTCAGTCATCCGTAAATGGAAGAAGTTTGGATCCAACAGGACTCTTCCTAGAGTGGGCTGCCCAGCCAAACCGAGCAATCGGGGGAGAAGGGCCTTAGTCAGGGAGGTGACCAAGAACCCTATGGTCATTCTGAAAGAGCTCCAGCATTTCTCTGTGGAGAGAGGAGAACCTTCAAGAAGAACAACCATCCCTGCAGCACTCCACCAATCAGGCCTGTAGAGTTACCAGATGGAAGCCACTCCTCAGTAAAAGGCACATGACAGCCCATCTGGAGTTTGCCAAAAGGCATCTGAAACAAAATTCTCTGGTCTGATAAAACAAAGATCGAACTCTTTGGCCTGAATGGCAAGCATCATGTCTGGAGGAAACCAGGCACCGCTCATCACCTGCCCAATACCGTTTCTACAGTAAAGCATGGTGGTGGCAGCATCATGCTGTGGGGAGGTTTTTCAGTGGCAGGACCTGGGAGACTAGTCAGGATTGAGGGAAAGATGAATGCTGTAATGTACAGAGACATCCTTGATGAACACCTGCTTCAGAGTGCTCTGGACCTTAGACTGAGTGTGACGATTCATCTTCCAGCAGGACAATGACCCTAAGCACACAACCAAGATAACAAAGTGGCTACAGGACAACTCTGTAAATGTAAGTTTTGTAAGTCGCTCTGCGAATGCCATAAATATAAAATGTAAATGAATGTCCTTGAGTGGCCCAGCCAGAGCCCAGACTTGAACCTGATTGAACATCTGGAGAGATCTGAAAATGGATGTGCACCAATGCTCCCCATCCAAACTGATGGAGCTTGAGAGTAAAGTAAGAAGAAATAGGTGTGCCAAGCTTGTAGCCTCATACTCAAAAAGACTTGAGGCTGTAATTGTGAATACTTTTCAGATGCACTGTAGCAGCAGCTAACCAACTAAGCATGATTAAGCAAATTAAGGATTTATAATTAATTATTATTTTTATTTAGTGCTTGGAGAGTTAAATATGAAATCATGATGGTGACTTTTTTGACCTGGTATGTCAACATGTTATTACAGTACAGATACTCCACAAAACAAAGTTGCTTACAGTTGAAAAGTTTCAGTTCAACCTGAGTTCCTATAAACATAATTTTTTATTTGCGCAGTTTAGGTCATTGATGTAAATTAATAGAATACGTAACACCGATAAATTGAACATGTAAAAGTTTTCCGTGGCCCTTAAAGGACTTAATGTTACTGTGATTTGAGAATATTTTTTTTAAATGATCTTGTTAGTTGTTTGACTTATAAAAATTCCAATTTTATACTGAATTTAAAATTTCATCATCATCATCATCATCATCATCATTGTAACAGTGCCTGCGGAACCAGATCACCAGAGGGCGCCATCACCTGAGTTTTGACATTCTCTAATTTGCTTCCAGTCTCACTCAGGTATTTAAACAGCTCTACCTAGGTGTTCACTGCGAAGTATCATTCTTTCAGATTGTGTACCAAGCCTTGTATTTGATATTGTGTCTACTACGTGTATGATCCCTGCCTGAACCTAGTTCTACGATTGTTCGGTTTTGCGATTTTGGTTTTGTTTGCTCAGTGTTTTGTTTCCCAACTTTTTGACCCTTTTTGCCTGACCATACTGATACCGATACTTGCCTGCCGATTCTGTTATAATAAAGATCTGCTTATGGATTCTGCTACACCTGCATCCGGTGCATCCTTACAGGATACTTCGCCGCCTGTGAATCCAGTGGATCTTCGTGCTACTACTGTACGCCAAGGACACATGATCTGACTTTACCAAGACCAAGTAGCAGAGCTTGAAGGCACCAATGCCTTGCTACAGCAACAGCCTCCCGCAGCCGCTACAGCTCCAGCACCACCCCCGCGCAGTGAGTTACCACGCTTCGCACTACCCGAAAAGTTTGATGGTGCCACTAATCGCTTCCGGGGTTTTCTGCGCCAATGCGATAATTTCTTCGTGCAGCAGCCAGAGGTCTACGGCAGCGAGACCGTCCGATGCGCCTTCATGCTATCGCTGTTGATGGGAAAAGCACTGGACTGGGCTGCGGCTGTATGGGATTCAGATCCCCAAGTTAAGACTTCGGTGAATTACTTTGCGAAACTCATCAAGGAAGTTTTTGAGTATCCGGCGGGGGGAAAGGACATTTCCGTACAGCTGTTGGAATTACGCCAGGGCTCTGATACTGCAGCAGATTTTGCAATCAAGTTCCGCACACTTGCAGCTCAGTCTGGGTGGAATGAAACAGCATTAGTGGCGGTGTTTCGTGAGGGGCTCACCCGGGAATTGAAAGCCGAAATGGCGTGCAGAGACACTAACGTTACATTGTCCCAGTATATATCTATGCCATTCTGGATAATCTAAGACGCCAGCATCAATTTCCTGCCTCCACACCGCGTTCATTACCACGCCCCTCAATGGAGTACCACAGTCCTAGGGAGGAAGCTGCCGAGCCGATGCAACTCAGAAGATTGTGTGTTTCAGAGGGGGATCGCGAGCGCCGCGTGCAGCTTCAACTATGTTTCTACTGCGGACAACCAGGTCACAGAGTTTTCCAATGCCCGGAAAAGCCTACCACCTCTCAGGTAGAAATCGTGAGGTTGGCCTCTAAAGTTTCACTTCCTGCCTACATAATTCATAATAACTCTCGTTTTTCTGTCACAGCGCTGATTGACTCCAGCAGTGAACCTCATCGACAGCAATCTTGTACATGAACTTGGCCTGTCTACCATTCCATGCAGGGCCTCCTCACTCACCAAACACCTCTCATGGAGTTTCAGATTGGACTTTTTCATCGTGACCCGATCATTTCATGGAAAAAAGGGGAACTAAGTTAGTGGTCCACTCTGTGTCATACGAACTGTTTTTGCTACCAGTTAACCCGTTCATGCCTATCAACGTCCATCAAAAGCCCAGAGTCTTCTCTCCAAGTCACGCTTCCTCAGGAATATCTGGATTTCAAAGAGGCCTTCAGTAAAGAGAAAGCCACCAAATTACCCCTACATCAACCCTGGGACTGTGCCATCGACCTTCTTCCAAACACTGTGCCGCCCAAGAACTGCATCTACCCCCTGTCACTCCCTGAAAAGCTTGCTATGGAGGAATACATTGAGGAAGCCCTCGCAGCCGGATACATCTGCCCGTCTACATCACCAGCTGCAGCGGGGTTTTTCTTTGTGGAAATAAAGGACGGGGGCCTTCGACTCCGCATAGACTACAGAGGCCTGAACGCGGTCACCGTGCCGTACCCATATCCACTTCCCCTGGTTCCTGCAGCCACGTACAGTTACGGGGAGTGAGGGTCTTCACCAAGCTGGATTTACAAAGCACCTACAATCTCATCCGGATTAAGGAGGGTGATGAATGGAAGACGGCTTTTCACACAACACATGGACACTATGAGTATCCGGTCATGCCTTATGGACTCACGAATGCCCCCGCTGTCTTCCAGTCACTTATAAATGAGGTGTTCAGAGACATGCTGAATCAATTTGTCATTGCGTACATTGATGACATCCTCATTTACTCCGCCAGCCTAGAACAACACATCGCCCATGTTCGTACTGTCCTCCAATGCCTCACTAACCATAACCTCTATGTGAAACTAGAAAAGTGTGAATTTCATCGCTCTTCTGTAACATTCTTGGGATATGTGATCTCACAGGAAGGGGTGGAAATGGATCAAAATAAAGTGTCCATCATTATGTCCTGGCCTAAACCTACCTCCGTCAAGGGGTTGCAACGCTTTCTTGGTTTTGCGAATTTTTACAGAAGGTTCATTCGTAATTACAGTACCATCGCTAGCCCACTGACGTCACTGCTAAAGAACAAACCCCAGAAGTTAAAGTGGACAGATCAGGCCCGAGCAGCCTTTCTGAAACTCAAGAAAAACTTTTCTTCTGCCCCGATACTCTGCCATCCTGCCCCTGAACTGCCATTCGTAGTGGAGGTGGACGCCTCTAATTGTGGAGCTAATAAGATCTGCTTATGGATTCTGCTACACCTGCCTCCGGTACAATCATCATCATGTTTTGCATCAGAGCTGTGGTTTGTAATAATATGAATGATTCTACTAATACAAATATTGTATAAAATATTAAATATTATTATTTAATATCAAATATTATTTAATATTAACTATTAAAGCCTATGTTGGCATTTTAAAACTTCTAATAATCTCTGTACATCACTTAGTGCTGTCAAAATGCCAAATAAAATCACCTGGAGAAGAAGTATTAGTAATAGAGAAGAGCCTAGGCTAACCTCACAGCACGGAAATGAAGTGTTTTGATATAAGGTGGAGAGAATAACTTGTTAATAACTTGTTGAATTTGTTAACAACTTCTCAGACATACTCAAGGATGTCCAGGTTAAACTTTCTCATACTTGGTTTAACAGTTCAACATTTGTCATCCCCTGACCATCACACTCATATGTACTTGTTGGACATATCATTAGGGCCCAAGCACTAGCAGTGCGAAGGACCCTCTTGTTCTAAGGATTATTAGGGCCCAAGCACTAGCAGTGCAAAGGGCCCTCTTGTTCTTCTAAGGATTATTAGGGCCCAAGCACTAGCAGTGCTTCAAAACAAGTGTTTAAGGTTACAGACCTAGCTGATGTGCAAAACCTGTTATGTGCAAAAACTGCATGTTTATGAGTCCTGTGCAAATCTCAGTTTATTGAGAGTTCTATATAAACCGGAGTGTTTATTAAAGCCGGGTAGCTCCACGTTAGCATCCAGAATGCTAGACGTTAACCATGTTTCACAGAAGCACAATAAACTACACTCTCTGTAGGTTTTGTGCAGCCTGTCGATCTTGTTCGGTAGTGAGTTCACGTTTCCCATGATTACAGAAGGTACCGAAGGCTTATATTGCCACTTCTTTGCTAGCTGATTAGCCTTTAGCTTAGCTCCGGCTCTGCAGACGGAATACCGCCTCCTCACCTCATCAGATAAATGGGGAACCACGCCGGCGGGGGACTTTTTCAGAGCAAGAAGTTGGTGTCTCGAATAAACGAGTTTTGGCTTGTGAAAATCCATATCCATAGGATAGATAATCAGATGCACACACAAAAGAAAAAGAAAAAAAAAAACACGGAAGAAAATAGTAAATAAATAATAAATAGTAAGGCACGCACAGAGCTGCTGGAAAGGCTGCCACTTCCAGCTGTGGTGCTGGAAGTTTGAATCAGGTTTTGGCCTGACTCCTGCAGTACTAGACTATGCCCACTAGCTGGATGAAGCTCTTTCCCCTTTATTTATTTATTTCTTTTTTTAAATATGGCTTCATGTTCACAATTTATACACTACTCACAAAAAGATAAGGATATTCGGCTTTCTGGTGAAATTTCAGGATGCACCTAAAATGCACTATAACCTTTACAGGTGAACTTAATTTGACCTTCTCTACACTTTTGAATGCACATGTCCAACTGTTCAATGTTTCAGTACTTTTTGCAGAACTTGCTGTTCTCTAACAAGGTGCTTAAAGGCAAATTCACAACTGGTGTTTGATCCATGAATCAGCCAATACATTTTCTGGTTCAATTAGAATTGATATTTAAACAGTCCTACATGCTGTTTACATTTTGACATCATGAGACCAAGACGACACCTAACGATTGATCAACAGTACCTCGCCATTGCGAGGCTTCAAACAAGATGTTCTCAGAGGGAAGTGGTCACTAAGCTTAGAGTGTCACAGAGTGTCATCAGCAGGTTGCGACAGAGATATAGAGAGACTGGAAGAGTCACAGAAAGGCAAAGAAGTGGACATCCTTTGGCCACATCCCACGTCGATGACCGCTTCATTGTGAACAGTGCCCTGCGGAACCAGGTGATGAATGCCACTCAACTCCAGGCACATTTAAAGGAGGTGAGAGGCACCCAAGTGTGACATCAGACCATTCAAAACCGTTTACATCAGTGTGGTCTGCGTGCTAGACAACAAGGGTACCTGACCACACCACCAGGCACAGGTGTCATCATCTTGCATGAGCTCAAATGGAGTGACCTGCACTTTTTCCAGACCTGAATCCCATAGAAAACCTATGGGATCAGCTGAGTTGCCATGTAGAGGCTCGTAACCATGCACCCCAGAACCTCAATGACCTGAGGGCCGCCCTTCAAGAAGAGTGGAATGCCATGCCTCAGCAGACAATAAGTCGACTCATGAACAGCATGAGACGTCATTGTCAAGCTGTAATTGATGGTCAAGGGCACATGAAAAATTATTGAGATACTGACATTTTTTGTTGTGGTATACCCACCACTGTTGTTGTCTTTTCTTTCAATAAATTGTTTGAGATGAGGAAATCACCATTGCATGCTTCTACTTAAATGCCCTACTTTCATGATATAATATCACTGTAGCGTGAACTTTTTACATTTTCCATACATTTCACCAAAAAGCCAAATATCCTTAACTTTTTGTGAGAAGTATATATACAGAGTCAACCAAAAATATATATATAGACTTCAGGAAAAGAAAAATAGTATGATGTATATTATATTACTGTAATATTATTACAATTACCATATTATTATCAGAATATCATGATATATATCAATCTATAACATATATCAATAAATTTAGTAATAAAATATTTTTATTTTTCTGAAATGTGTATACATTTTTCTGGGTGAGTCTCTCTCTCTATATATATATATAAACTGATATAGAAATATAGTTTAGAGGGAGAGTCATTGTCCCTTTTGACATCACTGGGCATTGCTATGATCTGTTTCATTACACCCAAACTGTTACTTTTGCCCTTATATAGTTTAGAGGGAGAGGCAGTTGTCTTTTTGCCATCAGTGCCATCATTAGACCCAAATTGTCACTCCTGTCCTTTTGGTATTTCCCCTTTAAATGCATGTACCCACTCTACCCACTTTGTCTGGTGCACCTGGGTGGCAATGGCGCCGTTGCTTGGGTCCGATCATCGTTGTGTGCAACTATATTTCTAGACATATTCCTGCTTTGCTCTTAATAATTAGCTCCGCTTTTCTGGAAGTTTTTCCACTAGATGTTGGATTGTGGCTGTGGGGATTTGTGATCATTCAGCTACAAGAGCATTAGTGAGATCAGACTCTGATGTTGTGATATTGAAGACACTCCAGTTCCAGTTCATCTCAATGTCACCATGATGCTGCTTTGTGCTCAGGGGCATTGCCATGGGCTTGGACTCTTCATTTACAATGAAAGGAAATTGTAATGTTACAGCACGTGGAGACATTCAGCTGTGTGCTTCAGAGGCTGTGACAGCAGTTTAAGGAAGAACAACATAAGGCTGTGATTGTCAGGGGTCCACATACTTTTGGCTGTATAGTGTATTTTTAACATTGTGAAAAATTCAGAATGTATTTTAAATTGTTAGACTTACATGATAAACTGTAATGACTCGTTGGACATTGGAATCCATTTGCAGATCTTTATTAAATCAGCAGGCAAAGTCGTAAACGGGAATAACAAGGCAAAAGGTCAAAACCGGAAAAGCAAACACTGTGTGTCAAAACCGAAACCGAAACCGAAACTCGTAGAATCAAGGAAACAGGCAAGGATCATACACTAGCAATCAGAACAAAGAATATAACAAGACTTGGTACGTGACTCATGGAAATGATACTTCGCATATAGCAGAGGGAGCATGCTGCTTAAAAGCCCTAGAACCGGAAGTGAGTGGGAAACAGTTAGTATTCAGGCGAGGGCTCCCTCTGGTGTTCTGGACCTGTGTGTACTGTGACAGAACCCCCCCTCTAGGAACACCAGGTGTTCTACAATGCGGGCACCCTCTTGGTTGAGGAGCGGGTCTGTAGAGGAAGTTCGGTTGGAATTCTTCCATGAGCGCAGGATCCACGATATCTGTTGCATTTACTCAGCAGCATTTCTCCAGACTGTACCCCTCCCAGTCCACCCAGTACTGTTCTTCGGCTGTGGAGCTGGAGTTCTGGGATTCGTGGTAGGGCTAGAGAGATGTGGAATGTGGGTGATAGGAGGTTGGTAGTTCTAGGCGGTAAGTGACTGGGTTAATTTGGCAAATGATTCTAAATGGGCCAGTGAACTTGGGGCTGAGTTTTGTACAGGGTAGGTTCAATTTCAAATATCAGGTTAACAGCCAAACCTTTTGGCCCATCTGATATGCTAGGTGAGGGCATCGCCGACGATTAGCTTGGATTTCTTGTCTCCTGACGGCTCTCTGAAGTCGAATGTGAGCCCTCTCCCAGACTTCTTGGCTCCTCCTCAACCAGTCTTCTACACTAGGAACGTTGGAGGGTTCCCCTGACCAGGGGAACAATGGGGGTTGATAGCCCAGCATGCATTGGAACGGTGTTAAGCCTACAGAGGAGTGGTGTAGGGAGTTCTGAGCATATTCAGCCCAAGGGAGGAACTCACTCCACCGTTATTGTTCTCTGCTGCAATATGCTCTCAGGAACCTCCCCAGCTCCTGGTTGAGATGTTCAGCTGGGCCGTTGGACTGTGGGTGCTAACCTGAACTTTGGCTGATGTTGATGCCAAGTAGCTTGCAGAGGTCTAGCCACACCCTGGAGGTGAATTCTGTGCCTCGATCAGACACTATGTCTTCTGGGAGGCCAAAGTTTCTGAATACATGCTGGAACACTGCTTGAGTGGTTTCCATGGACGTGACTAGGCCCTTCATATAGGGACCAGCTTGCAGGCTTTGGAAAACCGAACGATTATGACCATCACTGTGGTGAACCCTTGAGATTCTGGAAGATCTGTCAGAAAGTCTATGGATATATGGGACCAGGATCGTTGAAGAATCAGTAAGGGTTCCGGCAGGCCTTCCGGGAGATTACAGCTTTTTCGAGATTGGGCGGAGACAGTACAGGACTGGACAAAATCCTCTATATGTCGGTGGAGGGATGGCCACCAGAACCTTTGGTGCAGCAACTGAACTGTTCTCTGGATGCCTGGGTGACTGGTGCTTGGGCTTTCGTGCGTCCACTGTAACACTCGTTGATGAAGTGTAGTGGGGACATAAACCTTTGTAGGTGGACAGTTTGGAGGAGGAGCTTCAGCAGTGTGGGCCTGTTCAATCTCCCTTAGAATGTCCCATTGGATCGGGGCTATAAGGACAGATGGAAGAAGGATGGGCTCAGGGTATGACGGAGGTTCTGTGGTCTCGTGAATTCTTGAGAAGGCGTCAGCCTTACCATTCTTTGAGCCGGGATGATATGAGACTGAGAAATTGAATCGGGAGAAGAACAGCGCCCTCCTGGCTTGATGGGGGTTGAGGCATTTGGCCTCACGGAGATACGCTAGATTACGGTGGTCTGTGAGAATCAAGAACAGGTGGCTGGCTCCCTCCAACCAGTGTCTCCATTTCTCCAGAGTGGCTTTCATGGACAGTAACTCGCGGTTGCCCACATCATAATTCACCTCGCCGGTGTGAGCGTCCAGGAAAAGAATGCACATGGGTGCAATTTTCCAGAACTTGCCTGATGTTGAGACAGGACTGCACCTATTCCACTACTGGAGGCATCCACCTCCACTGTGAAGGGTAGGTCAGGTCTTGGACGATAGAGGATGGGGGCGGAGGAGAAACTTTGTTTCAGGCTCTGGAATGCTCTCCTGGCCTGATCAGTCCACCTTAGTGCTTGTGGCTTCCCCTTGAGCAGCGAGGTAAGAGGACTGGCGATGGTGCTGTAGTTGCGGATGAATCTGCGGTAGAAGTTAGTGAAGCCCAAGAATTGCTGCAATCCCTTGATGTTAGTAAGTTCAGGCCAGGAAGTGATCGCAGAAACATTGGCTTGATCCATCTCTACTCCGTTCTGAGATATCATGTACCCTTGAAAAGTCATGGAGAGATGGTGGAACTCGCATTTCTCCAGTTTAACAAAGAGATTATGTTCTGCAAGACGACGGAGGACAGCTCGATCATGGGTGATGTGCTGTTCTTGGTTGGGGGGGTAGATAAGGATATCGTCAATCTATGCTATGACAAAGCGGTGAAGCATGTCCCGGAACACCTCGTTTATGAGGGATTGAAACACTGCCGGAGCGTTGGTGACATATGGCATACGAGGTACTCACAGTGTCCATGTGAATGCCATCTTCCACTCATCCCCCTCTCGTATCCTTATTAAATTATAGGTGCTTCATAGATCAAGCTTGGTGAAAACTTTGGCCCCTTGGAGCTATTCAAGAGTTGCTGGCACTAAGGGTAAAGAGTATGGGTAGGGCACAGTGATAGAGTTCAACCCCTGATAATCAATACAAGGTCTGAGGCCTCCATCTTTCTTTTCAACAAAAAAGAAACCTGCTGCTGGAGTGGCAGCTGGAGGTTGATGTTGGAAACGCAGGTTATCGAGGCGGATGGCGGTGGAGATATACTGCGATAGGGTAACGGTTTCTCTGCAGGCCATGTCAGCTTTCAGGTCTACGTTGAGTCCTTCGCGAAACACTGCCATTAGTGCAGTACCACCCCAATTGAGCTGCCAGCGTGCAGAATTTTATCGCATAATTCGCAGCCGTGTCTCTCCCCTGGCGCAGCAACTGTACGGAAATGTCCTTGCCCCCAGCTGGGTACTCAAACACTTCCTTGATCAGATTAGCAAAATAGTTTGCAGAAGATTGGAACTTCAAAGATTGGGGATTCGAGTCCCACACAGCCAAAGCTCAATCCAACGATTTGCCCATGAGAAGAGATAACATAAAGGCACACCTGGTGGTCTCGCTGCTGTACGCTTCTGGTTGTTGCATGAAGAAGTTATTGCATTGACGCAGAAACCCTCAGCATCGGTCAGCAGAACCATCAAACTTTTCTGGTAGAGCAAAGCGTGGTAACTCACTGCGAGGAGCATGTGCTGGTGCGATGGTGGCTGCTTACGGATCATTCATGTCTGGCAAAGTATCCTGTAATGACTTGTCGGACACGGAACGGGGTTTTATTTTGAATTCACATCTTGCAGGGGATCTGTGTTTAATAATAAGTTATTTCATTACTTAAAATTATGTGTAAAAGCCTTGTTTGCCTTTAGAAATGTCTGCTGATCTTCTTACCCCAGCATCACAGTTGAATTCAATTTAGGAAGTTTATGGTCGTGTTTTTTGTTGCTCCAACAGTCGGTAAAATCCTATAAAATCCTGTAAAATATCTTGATACAGTGTTGAATCCACTTGTACCACCCACTTCCTCTCCTTAATGTAAACATTTCAATTAGCTTTTGGAGACAGTAGAACACAGATTCACTTTTCCAGCCAGCACTGTAATTACTCAGTATGCTTTGATAAAGACCTGGTAACTACTACTGTATGTGTTTTTATTGGTTTAGTAAAACTGAGGTTGTCTATAACAGAGTAATTAAATGCAAAAACCCAAATGGCTTGTTGGTGTTTACAGCACCAAGGGAAAGGTACAGAAAACTTTCATTTTCTGAAGGCATCCTACAATTTTACTATAAAAAAACATTTCTCTCTCTGTGGGATTGGTGTAATTACATAATTTAGAAACTGAACTTATTGAAAGACATTTCATTCTTCTTTTTAGTGGAACTGAAAAAAGGCCCAATTCTCCTGTACCCAGCTGTGTGTCCTTTAAGAGTGACCAGTCAAAGCCGCTATCTATTGACTTTAAAGATGGAACAGTCTCTGAAAAAAGGTAATGTAGTGTCTTTGTCTTGTTTTTTAAATGATCTTGTTAGTTGTTAGACTCATGAAAATTCCAATTTTATACTGAATTTAAAATTCCATCATCATCTTCATGTTTTGCATCAGAGCTGTGGTTTGTAATAATATGAATGATTCTACTAATACAAATGTGTAAAATATGAAATATTATTGTTTAATGTAAAATATTAATTAATATTAACTATTAAAGGCTATGTTAGCATTTAAAAAGTTCTAATAATCTCTGTACATCACTTAGTGCTGTCAAAATACTGAATAAAATCACCTGGAGAGGGAGTATTAGTAATAGAGAAGAGCCTAGGCTAACCTCACAGCACGGAAGTGAAGTGTTTTGATATAAAGTAGAGAAAATCTGTTTGTTAATATCTTCTCAGACATTCTCAAGGATGTCCAGGTTAAGCTTTCTCATACTTGGTTTAACGGTCAAACATTTGTCACTCCCTAACCATCACACTCATATTTACTTGTTGGACATATCATTCTAGACTTATTCCCACTTTGCTGTTAATAATTAGCTCCGCATTTCTGGAAGGTTTTCCACTGGATGTTGGATTGTGGCTGTGGGGATTTGTGATCAGTCAGCTACAAGAGCATTAGTGAGATCAGACTCTGATGTTGTGATATTGAGGAGACTCCAGTTCCAGTTCATCCTAAAGGTGCTCAGTGGGGTTGAGTTAGAGTCAGGGCTCTGTGCAGGACAGTCGAATCCTTCCATTCCAACCTTCTTCTCCACAGCATGCCACCATGGTGCTGCTTTGTGCTCAGGGGCATTGCCATGGGCTTGGACTCTTATTTCCAATGAAAGAAGGTTGGAATATTACAGCACATGGAGACATTTAACTGTGTGCTTCTGAGGCTGTGACAGCAGTTTAAGGAAGAACACATAAGGCTGTGATGGTCATGTGTCCATATACTTTTGGCTGTATTGTGTATTTTTAACATTGTGAAAAATTCACAATGTATTTTAAATTGTTAGACTTACATGATAAAAATGCTGAAAGACATTTCTCTCTGCTCTTTAGTGGAACTGAGAGAAGGCCTAATTCTCCTGTACCCAGCTGTGTGTCCTTTAAGAGTGACCAGTCAAAGCCACTATCTATCGACTTTAAAGATGGAACAATCTCTCAGAAAAGGTATTATCTCTTCCTCTGAATCACTGTACTCTTGTTAATAGTTTTGATAATCCAGTTTTATTCTGAATTTACATCTTGCAGGGGATCTGTGTTTAGTAATAAGTTATTTAATTACTTAATATTATGTGTAAAAGCCTTGTTTGCCTTTAGAAATATCTGCTGATCTCCTTACCCCAGCATCACAGTTGAATTAAATTTAGGAAGTTTATGGTCATGTTCTGTTGCCCCAACAGTCGGTAAAACCCTATAAAATCCTGTAAAACATCTTGATACATTCCTCTCCTTAATGTAAACACCCAAAATAGCTTTTGGAGACGTCAGAACATAGACTCAATTTTTCCAGCCAGCACTGTAATTACTTAGTACGCTTTGATAAAGTCTTGGGAACTACTACTGTATGTGTTTTTATTGGGTTAGTCAAACTGAGACTAAAGAGAGTATAGACAGAGAATTGTCTATAAATGAGAGTAATTAATGCAGAAACCCAAATGGCTTGTTGGTGTTTTCAGCACCAAGGGAAAGGTACATAAAACTTTAATTTTCTGGGGAAGTTTAACAGTGTAAGAGATTTAGAAGGCATCCTGAGATTTTACTACAAAAAATGCCAAAACATTTTTTTCTCTGTGGGATTGGTGTAATTACATCATTTAGAAACTGAACTTATTGAAAGACATTTCTCTCTACTCTTTAGTAGAACTGAGAAAAGGCCCAATTCTCCTGTACCCAGCTGTGTGTCCTTTAAGAGTGACCAGTCAAAGCCACTATCTATCGACTTTAAAGATGGAACAGTCTCTAAAAAAAGGTAATGTATTGTCTTTGTCTTGTTTTTAAATATCTTGTTAGACTCATGAAAATTAATGGCTATGAAAATTAATGTCTATGTTATAATTAAAAAAACTTCCCTTTACCACCCAGTGCAGTAATAATGCTGAATCAAATCACCTGCAGAGGAGATACATCCTGATAGGTTAATAAGACAAAATGTGTCCCCTCATGTCTGGTTGTAGGACATTTTACACTTACATGTTTATAGCACTTGGCAGACGCTCTTATCCAGAGCAACTTACATGTATTTCATTTATACATCTGAGCAGCTGAGGGTTAAGTAGGGTGACCATACATCCTCTTTTTCCCAGACATGTCCTCTTTTTGGGACTAAAAATGCAGCCGGGATTTCCGGCCGGGATTTCTAAATCTCCTAAAATGTCCCTGATTCAGCTTTTGCTTTCTACAGTACTCATTAATTGTATGTTTTTGCATTACTTTTACCTTTCTCTTTAGGCCACACCTTGTTGCATGCCAACATTGCTCGGTCATGTACAATGCAAACATTGGCCAGTGCGTCTCAATCCCGCAGCATCACGGCAACAGCCAAGAGAGAGATGGCTCCCGAATAGTGTAAAATATGCCCAAACCCAAATTCACAGATGATTTACAAAGAAAATTCCCATGTTTTTGTCTCGGTCGGGATCCGTTTGAAGCAGAATGCATGACCTGCAAAGGTAGCCCGTACGTGTCAGTGTCAAATAAAGGTGCTAGCAACCTAGAAGCCCACATAAGCGCTGCAAAACACAAAATCGCAGCTAAAGCAGAGAGCTCTTCAGGTAAATTACTGCTGCAGAGGAAGTTTTTGCATTCCACACCACGAAGCATCATAATAGATCAATGGACTGCCTTGTTAAAAAAGGCTTTCTCTGATTCCGAGACAGCGCAAAAATTTTCAAGCACTCGTACGAAGACTGAAGCAATTGTTAACGTTGTGATAGCGCCACATTCGGTCGACATAGCTCTGAAAGCACTGGAAGACATACCTTATTGTGGTGTTTATTTGTAAGGACACACACACGTCGAGTTGGTCTGAATCCATTTGCAGAATTTTATTAATGAAAGCAGGCAAATACTCATAGTAGATATGGGAAGCAAAAAGGGTCAAAAGCCGGAAAGCAAACACTTAGAAACCAAAACCGAATCACAAGATCAAAAGACGTAGTTACAATAGAACAGGCAGGGATCGTACACAAAATATCTAGACAATCTTAGTAAATGCTCAGTAGTCTCAGGGGATGGAAAGGGAGAGCAATTTAGTTGTGAAAGTGAAGAACATTTGAACAAAGTCTGCACCATGCTTCTTGAATGCAAGACCAATTACCTTATGTCCCTTAAAGTCAAGGGACTACTGGCACAAGGCACAAGGATGGACTTGGTAAGAGGTGTGACCATTTTTGTGCTCAAATACAGGGTCTGTACACTTCATGCCTGGAGTATCTTGAGAAATGCATGGCACCCATGGAGGAGTTCTCCTGGTTCATGTGGATGGATTTGAATGAGACGCCTGACTGGAATGACATAGAAGCTTGTACCAAATACCTGGGAGGAAAGGGGGTGCTAATTGATGATGCAAAGCGCTTTGATCAGGTCACCAACCTGAAGAAATTCACAGAAAGGTGTAACAATGATGGAGATTTCAGTGATCTGCAAGCACACAAGAAGTGGACAAAATATTTTGAAAGGTCCAAAAGCATAGATTTTCATTCAGAGTTACTGAAGATTGCACAGTTTTTATTTGCTATTCCTTCTCACAATGCAAATGTCGAGAGAGTTTTTTCACTGATGCAAAGCCAGTGGACAAACGAAAGGAATCACTTGTCTGTTGAGTCACTGAAGGGGCTTTTGTGCACACAACTTTCAACACATGCCTTGCAAAGACTTTCATGCCTACTTGATTGGTAATCAGGGACTATTGGCAAAGATTCGTTCTTTGGGAAAGTATACCAGAGAACTTCAGGAGGACTGAAATTATTTTAGACTGAAATAGTGGATTTTTTTATTATTATTTTTTTAAAATTTCAACTTAATTATTTTTTACTTTAACCTATGGCCTTGAAAAGAATAGAAACAGTGTCATGAAAAAGGTGTTAAATGCTAAACAATTTTTTATTTGTTTGTTATTATTCTATTGCTGAGGGTCAAAAGTTGAATGGAAAGGATGTAAATACTTTATGTATTAAAGTTTAGTAACATAGTTTCATGGTTGTGAACGAATTTGTCAAGTATTTACACCCTTCCAACCCCATCCTGATTCTTCCACCCACAGTGGGTGTCCGTCTATCTCCTGCCCCACTGTCCTCTTTTTTGAAAACTGATATATAGTCACCCTAGGGTTAAGAGCATTCCTCAAGGACCCAGCAGGGGGCAGCTTGTTGGACCTGAGATTTGAAATCACAACATTCTGAGCAGTAGTTCAACATATTAACCACTGAGCTAGCACTTTTACTACTTGCTTTAAACCTGTTCATTCACATGTTAGTGAAACAAGAGAATGTTAACCACATGCTTTTTAATTTCATCTCCCCAAATGATTAGAAATGAGTCCCAAGTGTGATAATGTTGTATTTACTAGATTCTAATATTTTTTTTATATTATATATGAACAGCAAGAACAGCTGAGTGAATCTGAGCTATATAATGTGAGATTCTAAAAATAAGTAAAAAAAAATTTCTGATGTTTTGGTCATCCACAGAACCTCAAAAAAAAGATCAAAAAAGAAGAAGAAATTCCATATAAATAAAATGGAGTCCATATTCAAGGTGTGTATATGTGTATGTTGTTGAAGATTGTACTTAAATAATACATTAGGTACATTTACTTTCCTTGATTAATTAGTTACATATTAGTTATAGTACATTTTTACAAAAAAATAAATTAGAAGTTGTTTATAGGTCTACAGACATTTATGAGTAATCAACAAAACTGTGGTAAATCATGGCTTCTACATCAAAGTGGAAATGCCTCTATCCTGATTCCTTCTGACCAATCACAATTCAGAACTCAAGAGTTTTTGCCATTTTATTTTATTATATTTTTTAATCAGGAGCTGGAGCACAAATTCATCACTGTATTGAAGAAGGAGCTGAACAGATTCAAGAAGCTACTTAGTGCTGATAACCCAGCATGCTCTGAGAGGGGGGAGGAGGAGGTGGAGGAAGAGGATCTGCACTGTGTTAGAGAGGGTGTGCTGAAGATCACACTGTACATCCTGAAGAACATGGAGCAGAAAGATCTCGCTCACACACTGCAGATCAGTAAGAGCTTCTGATTATTACAACATTTTATCACTTTAATGGAAACACACTGGACCACTGGTCCATATTATCCTACTGATTATAATCCTAATGAATACAGTTTTACAACAAACACATGACTCAGGATAATCCTAGTGTTCTGGTTCTTTTACATCTTTCTGATGTATTTATTAGGAATATAATCCAGTTTTTGACCTGTATTAAATTTCACATTGAGTATATTGTTCATACATTAAAATTATGACCATGACATTGTTCTGTTTGTTAGAGATGGCCTCTGTGTATCAGAGAAAGCTCAAATCTGGACTTCTAAATAAATGTAAAAGAATTAATGAAGGAATCTCACAGCATGGGACATCTACACTTCTGAATCAGATCTACACAGAGCTCTACATCACAGAGAGTCGGAGTGGAGACGTCAATAATGAACATGAGGTGAGACAGATTGAGACAGTGTCCAGGAGACCAGCCACAGAGGAGACACCCATCAAATGTAATGAGCTCTTTAAAGACAAGTCCATCAGAAGTGTACTGACTAAAGGAGTAGCTGGAATTGGAAAAACAGTCTCTGTGCAGAAGTTCATTCTGGACTGGACTGAAGGAAAAGCAAATCAGAACATCATCTTCCTGTTTCCACTTCCCTTTAGAGAGCTGAATTTGGTGAAGCAGGAAAACTTCACTCTGATGAGCCTTATTCATCAGTTTTTCCCAGAAATTAAGGACCTGGAAGTAATAGACAGTAATGACTACAAAGTCCTGTTCATCTTTGATGGTCTGGATGAGTGTCGACTTCCTCTAAATTTCCAGAACAATGAGATGTTGAGTGATGTGACAGAGTCAGCCTCACTGGATGTTCTGCTAACAAACCTCATCAAGGGGAATCTGCTTCCCTCTGCTCTCCTCTGGATAACCACTCGACCAGGAGCAGCCAGTCAGATCCCTCCTGAGTGTGTAGACCAGGTAACGGAGGTACGAGGGTTCAGTGATCCTCAGAAAGAGGAGTACTTCAGGAAGAGGCTCAGTGATGAGATCCTGGCGAATAAAATCATCACACACATGAAGTCTTCAAGAAGCCTCTACATCATGTGCCACATCCCAGTCTTCTGCTGGATCTCAGCTACTGTTCTAGAGAGAATGTTGGGTGAAGCAGAGAGTGGAGAGATCCCCAAGACTCTGACTCAAATGTTCACACACTTCCTGATCTTTCAGATCAAACACAAGGAGCAAAAGTACAGTCAGAAATATGACCCTGATCCACAGAAGATCAGAGAGAGTATCCTGGCTTTGGGAAAACTGGCTTTCCAACAGCTGGATAAAGGAAACCTGATGTTCTATGAGGAAGACCTGAGAGATTGTGGAATTGATGTCAGAGAAGTGGCAGTGTACTCAGGAGTGTGTACCCAAATCTTCAGAGCAGAGTCTGGACTCCACCTGGGGAAGATCTTCAGCTTTGTACATCTGAGTGTTCAGGAGTTTTTGGCTGCATTATATGCGTTTCTCTGCTTCAATGATAAAAAACAAACAAAAGAACAAACCACTGATCTGTCTGGTCTTTTCACCACATCAGAAATGTCCGACTTCCTCAAGGGTGCAGTGGACCAGGCCTTACAGAGTGACAATGGACACTTAGATCTTTTCCTCCGCTTCCTTCTGGGCCTCTCAGTGGAGTCTAATCAGAAGCTCATTCGAGGTCTACTGACACACACAGGAAGCAGCTCTGACTGCCGAAAGGACATAGTTAAATACATCAAGTTAAAATTTGATCAAAATCCATCTCCAGAGAGATCAATCAATCTGTTCTACTGTCTGAACGAGTTAAATGATGATTCACTGGTGAAAGAGATCCAAAGCTACACAAACTCAGGTCGTCTCTCTGAAGCTGAAGTCTCACCTGCTCAGTGGTCTGCTCTGGTCTTTGTGTTGCTGACCTCAGAGGAGGATCTGGAAGTGTTTGACCTACAGAAGTTTATAAGATCAGATGAATGCTTTAAGAGACTGTTACCAGTCGTCCAGCAAGCTACAACAGTTCTGTAAGTAAAACCTGTTTCTCTGTTAAACTCAGTTTTTAGGAATTAAAGGAGCTGTTCTGATTGGATTTTACAACAATATTCCTAAATACTCTGGATAATTTATTCATCCTAAATACAGAGGCATTGTTACTGGTACTGGTGTCAGGTGTCAGTCTGATACTGTGCACTTCTACATGTATTCAGAAAACATTGTCTGATACCAACATCTGATACCAGGTGATACCATGTGATGTAGTTTATTTTGTAGCACTAATGAACAGATGAATGGGAAATAGCAGAGATATGAATATTCAATGTCAAGAGGAACTAGAGTGTCATTTTACACTACAAATAACCCAATAAAACAACTTTACGTGTGTTTTATTTGTTTTTGTTTGTTTGTTTGTGTGTGTGTGTGTTTGTGTGTGTGTAAGAGAGAGAGGAAGAGAGAAAGAGCACTTAGTTCTGCCAGGTTAATACTTTCCTAGAGACTCATGGTCCAATCCTCCCTCATTGTATCTATTAAATATACAGTTTACTCATAAAACATTTGGTGTTCATCATTAACGACACGTGGCAGCATCCAGATGAAAGAGAGTGAAATAAAATGTTCCCTGATTGATTAATAATAAACACTGATGAAGTCAGTTATATTATACATATTACAGTGCATCAGTAATACTGACCCAACCTCTTATCACACTCATAACACTGGTCATTTTGGTAATTCTGTGAATAAACTGTATATCACTGAGTTTCTATCTTATTTTTATGTCTGTGTTCACAAAGGGTTGAATGTTTTCTGAGTTCCTCTGAAATGTTCTCCTTTCAGTCTCAGTGAGTGTAACCTGACAGAGAGAAGCTGCTCGGCTTTACACACAGTTCTCAGCTCAGAATCCTCCAAGCTGACTGAGGTGGATCTGAGCAGTAATCCTCTGGAGGACTCAGGAGTGAAGCTGCTTTGTGCTGGACTGAAGAGTCCAAACTGTAAACTGGAGAAACTCAGGTCAGTTCATCTCTCCTATGAAACTAATACACAGAGAATAAAGAGGAAAATAATTACAGATTGATAATGACATGTTTATTTTCTGATCTGTATAGGGGTATAACACCTGTACATGGAAATTTAAGCAGGATTTTAACTAAAAGTATTTTTTAGAAAAGCTAAAGAAAATATATGGATTTATAAACAACAATCTAAGTATCCAGTATATTTTTACTTTATAAATTGCTATTGATTAACTGATAAATGTGATCTGATTCTTGAGTAGACATATGTTCTTGTAGCCACCACTAAAAATACAGTGATACATCTCTACTGGTACAATGATTTTGTCCTTTGTTCAGACTTTCAGACTGCAGTATAACAGAGGAAGGATACACTGCTCTGGCTGAAGCTCTGAAATCATCTCACCTGATAGAGCTGGATCTCAGAGGGAACGACCCTGGAGCATCAGGAGTGAAGCTGCTCACTGATTTACTACAGGATCCAGACTGTACACTGAACACACTGAGGTGAGGAAAAATGAAAGAACTTTATCTTTCTACCACTTTAGTATTTGAGGTTTTGAAAATGACTTCATTCTGCTTAATGGTTTAATTTGAATGATCTGATGTCACTATGTCACATTGTAATGTTCAGTTTTCTGATGAATCAGGAAACATTTCTGGATAGAGTTTTTTCATGAACAGTTATAAATAGTAACAGTAAAGACTGATAATTATCCATTTTATTAAGACATGAGGATGAATGTGCACTGATTCTGTAACAGATATAGCTGGATAAAGGATAAGGAAACTCACTGAAAACAGAAACTGAAGCTGAAACTGAAGCTAAAGCACATCACCATCAGCTCCTTATTGCTCTCAGTACACAGTTATTAACGTCTCCATATCATTTTTCTCTACAGGTTGTGGAAAAGTCCTGATGCAGAGGAAGCCTACACTGAAATGTTCAGTAAAAACCCCTTACTGCACACGGAGCTGGATCTGAACAACAAAACACCTGAAGACGTCAAAGTGAAGCAGCTTTCAGCTCTGCTGCAGGATCCACATTACAGACTGCAGAAACTTAGGTAAGAAACAGCTAGAAACACACAGATCTCTGTTTTCCTGCATTAGTGTAATTATCAGGTGTGATTATCTCTCTCTCTCTCTCTCTCTCTCTCTCTCTCCAGGTTGTATAAAGGAGACAGTATGACAGAAGATGACTGTTCACATGTGATTTCTGCTCTGGTTTTAAACCCTTCACACCTGAGAGATCTGAATCTGAACAGGAATAAACCAGGAGAGTCTGGACTGAGAAATCTGTGTGATTTCCTGAAGAATCCTAAATGTAAACTCCAGACACTAAAGTGAGAAATGAACCTTTACATTTTAAAGCTATCAATCTACAAATAGTCCAGTTTTATTATAACACTAATAATCTTTAAGCAGTTTAATATTCTTCAGTCCTTTATAACTAATTTAGAAATACTTTCCAAATATTTATTAATATGTGCATATACATAATATTTAAATAATAATAATAATAATAATAATAATAATAATAATTATTATTATTATTATAATTGTATTATTAGTGGTATCTGTTATTATAACACTACTGTGTATTAGGTATTTGCAGTGGGTTTAGATAATATTCCTTTAAAACTCTGTACAGTTTATTGAATTAGATTTCATTATGAATTTATATTTTTTCTCAGACTTAAACAGAACACACACATTATACATTTATATTTCATTTTTCATAAAGCTCTATCTCCCTCTGCAGACTATGGAGGAGTGTAAGAGGGAAATCCTGTGCTGATTTGTCTTCAGCTCTCTGTACAAATCCATCACACATCAGAGAGCTGGATCTGAGTGAGTGTGAACTGGGAGACTCAGGAGTGAAGAAGCTCTGTGATCTACTGAAGAAACACGAGTGTAAACTGGAGAAACTGCTGTGAGTAACTCAGTGATGTGATGAAACAGCTTTCTGTGTTAAATCAATTAACTCGACTCAACAGTTAACATGCTGTTTATGTCAATTTAAAATAATTTATTACAAAATATGATGTTCCATATTGACAAGTTCAAACAAAAATAGCAGATTCAGCTGGTTTAGTTTATGGTAATAAGCTGTGTAAATAAATATTACTAATAATATAACACAAGCTCTCAGAGGAAGAAACAGTTGGAGACCCCTGGTTTAGAGAGATAGTGTCAGGGTAGGCAGGTGAGGACCCAAATGCAGAACACAGTCAAAGTTCAAAATAAGAGTCTTTAATAAAGGCAAGCACTGGAAATGGCAGAGTTCTCAGATAACAACCACAGAATAACCGAAAACCAGGGTAAAGCAGGCTGGACAGAATCAGTAACAGAATCCAGTCCAATAATCCAGAATCAGTAACAGAATCCAGTCCAATAATCCAGAATCAGTAACAGAATCCAGTCCAATAATCCAGAATCAGTAACAGAATCCAGTCCAATAATCCAGAATCTGTAACAGAATCCAGTCCAATAATCCAGAATCAGTAACAGAATCCAGTCCAATAATCCAGAATCTGTAACAGAATCCAGTCCAATAATCCAGAATCTGTAACAGAATCCAGTCCAATAATCCAGAATCAGTAACAGAATCCAGTCCAATAATCCAGAATCTGTAACAGAATCCAGTCCAATAATCCAGAATCAGTAACAGAATCCAGTCCAATAATCCAGAATCTGTAACAGAATCCAGTCCAATAATCCAGAATCAGTAACAGAATCCAGTCCAATAATCCAGAATCAGTAACAGAATCAAGGCAGAGACAAAGCAGGCAGGAACAGATCAGAAGTCAGCTTCAGGAACAGACAGAGTCTAAACCAGGCAGACTGGAACTGAAGAAAAGGCAGGAGGACTAATCAGGAGCACAAGAGAGAGTAGTACTAACCACCTTTCGTCAAAGTGTATTTTGACAGTTCTAGGTGAAAGGTCGTCTAATCTGAATGCGCCACGTCATGAAGTCCCGCCCCCTTTCATCCAATCAGACCGCATTGTGATAGGAAGTCCCGCCCCCTTTGGACCAATGAGATTCTTCTATTTTCCGGATATCCCGCCCCGATTCCCCCTCCCAATTTTTTGAATATCCGTTCATGCGCACCAGGGTTCCGTTCGCGCGCTTCAGGGTGTGTGCAAAAGTTTTTGGACAGTGCGCGAGGCCGGCCACGGGAATGCGAGGCCGAAAGTTTTCGGACAGTGCGCGAGGGTGCGTTTCATGCGGCTGTGTTTTGAACTTATGGTGTGATTTTAAACATTTTATTAATAACCTTTATTTTTTTTATTTGTGAAACGGTTATATGCAAAAAGAGGATTAATGGCGTATCACGGGAGTTCTATTATCAACGAGACCCTTATATCGATTTTTCAAGATTCTGACAAAGAGGGTCCATGGAAAAGCATCGCGTGTCTTCGTCGTACTCAGGCACTGCCGTCGGATCCGTTGTGCGAGGAATGGCCTTCAGATTCCGGGGGCCGATGGGGTTATGTGTTTAGATACGAAATAGGGGAATTGCAGCTTTATCAGTTGAACTGTGGGGAGACGGTCCTGAGGCGTCCGGCTTCGTTATCCTCTAACGACTGGGGTGTGTTAAAGAAGGTCTTCCTTGAGAATTTTGATGAGGATGAAGGAAATTGGAGAGGCAGTGGGAGGTTCTCTCTCCCGGAGAATTTTCCCAGTACCTTGGAGGTTTCAGAGCGAAAAGTCAAGTTCTTGGCTGGTTGAGTAGAGCTTCAGGCACCGCGCGCTGGTTCTACAGGGCTAGTTACAGTGTGGAGAGAGAAGGGGTATGTGAAAAACCCCAAGAGTACTTTAGTATAAAAGAAGACTTGAACAAAGGAAGGAGAAGAGTGAAAGAGAGATAGAAAGAGAAAAATGGACCTCGGCTGTGAGCGCGTGCTTAAGAGAATCAGGCCTACCTGGCTCATACCGAAGGTGTCAGAAGATGTAGAGGAAGAGATGCCCGATCCTCCTTCATCTCCGGAGGACAGTTACGCTGTTCCTTTACCACCAACCCCTCCCGCGACCCCTCAGTCCTCGCGACAGCTTTCACTGCCGTTTTAAGATGGGGATGACGCGTTCTGTCTCATGGGAGCGTGTGACTCCGGATTCCGACTAAACGTGCTGGGAGCGTCTCTTTTTGTGAAAAAAACAACCGTAGCCCCCGCCGTGCGGCTGGGGCACGCCGCGGGCCTGATGAAAGCCAACGCTCTCTAACCCCTCTCACGCGTCATTGTGAAAACATACTCTGTACCGGCAAACTCTAGGATATGCAACCAGGAGACTCTATTTCTCGGAACCACTCCTAAATATGTGGTTTTAGGTATGGTGCATCACGAAGCCTTCACGGGGAGAAGAGACCTGTCCCCTTTTAACTTTGTACATAACGATGTGGAATACTTGGCTCTGTGTCAGGATGGCTGACAGATCCCCTCCAAGGCTTTCCAGCCGCAATTTAACAACCAACAATCCGTCAGACAGTTTTACAACATGTTCATGTCTACCAGGAGACATCTTAAAGATTTATGTCGGAACCCAGAGCCTCTCTCCAGGTGGACACCACAGGGTGGTCCTAGAGCCTTCTCCAGTTACCAATATAATCCAATAGTTGTGTAGTTCCAATTAGAAATTTGCAGAAAACAAAGAAATAAAGTACTCCTCCAGGCTTGGATGAGAAAAAGCAAAAAGTTTTATTTAGAAAAATATCACCGAAACTGGCACTCAAATACACGGATTCATGAATCGATGCAGTCAAGCACACCCCCCTTCACAAATCTGCTAGTATATATACCTTTAGCCCAGCTGCCTAACCATGCTGGATTCTATGTTTCTATGGATTGTTTTGACGTTTACCCATTATTCCCCCTGAAAAACAGCCCCACCTTTCTGTGGCCTTCATACACTCTATGGGTCACAAGTTTTAATATTGACACATATTGTTGTTCTATCTAACTTCTATTGAACCTTATTTAGCCCAAAAAAACACATTTATGTCATTATACCCTTTACACCTTTAATTCAACATTCACCCACATGTTCCATGTATTCGTTGTGGTTGTTCCTGTGTAGTTGAAGGTGACTGTCTGACATTTATTAGAAATCTGAGGACTTTACCACTATTTTTATTATCACATTTACATTTACACCATTCTATGTATTCCCACTATTTAGGCCGCGAGCACTATCCTTAATTTACATCAGGTTACCCAAGTAATACTGCTAATAAGGTAAAAATAAAAGGGCAAAATAGCTCTGCGTGCAGTTTAGGTTGGTTTACATTTGAGTTTGTTTATTAATGATTTATTTAGGTTAGGAGTAGTCAGTTTACTTTAATTTAATTTAATTTAATTTAAATTCCTAAATCCTTTCTATTAAAGTCTGTGCTTTTCCATTACACGTATTCGGTGTGTTGTGTCCCTATGTTTACATTAACATCCGCCACTGCAATAGCATTTTGCTGGTGCTTCAATAACATCTTCTCCAAACCCCCTCCCGTCTCGGTGCCTATTGTTTAGTTCTTACTTATGCCACAAGGAGTTTTACCAACTTTCCACTTGCTAAGGTAAGATGCTTTTTATTTTCATAAGGTAATAAGATGTGATATAACGCCTGTACATTATATAAACGTAGTTTTAACTTTAATTTTTCTTAAATAAACACTCTAGTCAGAATTGGGTCAAATAAGACTGTTATGGTGTTCTTGCCCTTAAGCCCAAGGATTCTGAACTTCGTCAACATGTTTTTTCAGTCTCAATGGAGCCAACACTGTGATATGGTACGATGTGCTAGCCTATGTCCTTGTGATGTTTACGCCAAAGCCAGAAAGTGTGAGAATAATAACCCACTAACGATGATTCAGCCAGTTTTGCTCATCTCTATTTTTATGATTTTATATATTTTTTTTGTCCTATAACTTCTACGTTTAAGTTTATGCTAATTTTATCTATTTATCATAAGCTTACCCGCTAATGATTATGGCAGGTGCTTAACAGTGAAAGAATTATTAAATAACCAAATAATCAAATAACTATGATTATTATCAAATAATCAATAAATTAGAGACGCTAATTAGACAGGCAACATATCGGTGATTAACAATGAAAGTAAGTATCATCATTAAAATTAGAATTAAAAATAGCATTAACCTTTCCTTACTGATTAAAATCAAACGTAATTAATGATTAGGTATAAGACAAGTATAAGTTTCAGAAATTTCCCACATTTACCTCTGTGTATTAATTGCGAGGATTTTAACACCGGCTACACTCGCTTTTAATCTCAACCCCGCCGACGATAACGACGCGTTGTTGGTCGTATCAAACGGTAATTTGAGACTGGAGATGAGATTCAGAGTGCCTCTACCGAACACGACCACTCTTATCGTCTACGCTTGTTACGATTCTATTCTAGAAATAGACACTAAAAAGCAAGTGCTGGTGGATTATTACTAAAACGTTAAGAAATCATGGATAATCTTCAGTTGGAAAGTCTTTTACGTCGTCTTCCAGGAAAAGTGTTTTGCGGCGTGTGGGCTTCCGACCACTTACCCTCTCTGAGCGCTTCCTTCACACGCCCCACGTATTTCGTGGTCAACACACATCCTTCTCACATGCCCGGGGAACACTGGCTGGCTTTAACCCTGGAAAAAGATGGGGAAGCTACCTTTCTCAACTCTTACGGATCATCTCCTGAATTCTTGTACTTCCCCTCGACCATCCTGGAGTTTTTGGAAAAATGCTCTGAAAACATCAAGTATCACACGGGACAATTGCAACATCGACTGTCTACCATATGCAGTCAGCACTGCATCTATTATCTTTACCACCGAGCCAGAGGCTTATCTTTCGAACAAGTATTGTCTCTGTACGAGGAGGACGTTGTAAAAAATGATATTATGGTGCGTGATTTTGTGAAAAAATGTGGGGTTAAAAATAAAAGAGGGGGGCAGCGTTGTTGTTCTTTATCGACTTATGAAAACAAGTTGTGAAAATGAAAGACCGTACACATAATGATTTGTCTAATAAACCTCTTTATTGATGAAATAATTGTCTCTGTCTATTATTATTGTAAATACTCGATCCACCGAGGGGACAGAATGATTCGTTTTCTGCTCCTGAGCTTCTTAGAAGTGCGAGGCTCCGAGGGCGTGATCCAAGGCGGGGATGACGACGGATTCTTCTTCTCCGAGGTCCTTTCACGATGTGTTTTTAATCCCTCCTTCAGGGAGCGGTATTGATCATGAGAATGTGGGTTATTCACCCAAGATAAAGGGATGTTCAGCTCCGATAGAGTATTTAAAAATTGCGACCAACCTGTGGGAGGGGGTGATTTTCTTTCTTATAGGAAAGTGCATCCCCCTCCTCCTCCTCCTCCTCTCCATCCACGTTTCTCCCCCATAACGTCAGAGTAACCCTACGCTCGTCTCGTTGATCCTGCTTCAGCAATGTCAAATATCTCCGCAGCAAAGCGTCGTATTTTTTTATTTTTTCATAAGAACTCAACCCTTGTTCGTTTAATACCTCCCTCATTTTACCGTCCAAATCGTCTTTGGGCGTTTCTCTGACCGTAGGTCGTGTCATACCGTTTAATCGACGGGGAGAGACGAGAAATATTTTCTGAGCTTTCTTCAAAGTCTTTTTTTTTTTTTTTTTTACTGTCTACTAGAGAGTCCTCTGATAAGATTCCTGATCAGGGGTATGATGGTCAAGAGCAAAGGTAAAAGAAACCCGCCCGTCTGTTTCTTCAGAACCCTGCGTTTGCTCTTTAAACAGGTTTTTTCATCCGCCAACAGCCTGATAATTTTTCTTCACTTTTTGAGTTTTTTGTATTGCGAAGGGGTTAAGGGGATGTTACCCTTGAGAAGGTTTAAAGAGATCTCTGATGAGGAAGCAGCCCAGTCCTCAGCCTGTAGCGATCTGGGTACGTCGGGGTGAGGATCGACGATTAAATAGTCGTGAGGACCTCTTGTAGCATCTTCGAGGCTTTCCAGGAAATAACCGTTTTGTGAGGGAAAGATCTGATGGGCTAATACGCTCGCCTGTAGTTTATCCCGAGGGCTTTTAAACATTACCAGATAATTACAGTTCAGACTGATGGTACGGTTGTGCTTACCTCGCTGAAACACGTTCTGAGTCAGCATCATGACGCTCATGTTTCTGTGATGTCTGTACTGAGTGAAAATTTTAACCACTTCAGGATGCTCAGACGCTTGAAAGATGACGTCGTCCAGAATGATCAAATGGTTTAAGTCGTGAGGAAACAGGCTTTCATCTTCGAAAGAATCAGGAAGCCCTTTGACAAATTTAATCTTTTTATTCATCTTTTGCAATTCATCGTACATAGGCTGGTAAGAAGTGTAGAGCCACACAATGTTTTCGGGGACTACGTTCATGACACTCTCACAATTTTCCAATACACTTTTCACAAAATAGGTTTTCCCACACCCACTAGGGCCCGCTATCATACAAGAGAAAGGACAGACGAACCTGTGTTCGAAATCTGTTTTTTCTATAACATCGAGATGCGACATTTTATTTATTTGCCCCTCTATAAATTATATTCGGTTAATATCCGAACAGTAGAGTAGTATTGTCTGGAAAGAGTTGTCTGTTGTCGCATACAACCCGAAGCTTTTTCTGAAATGACGAGTTTTTTAACGAGAAGCCCTTTTTATCACGAGTTATCCCCTGCTGAGGAATCTCGATAACCCCCGCTTCCCCAGAGATCCTTAAGTAATCCTCCACCAGATCTCTGACGCTGTCAAAGTTGACCCTCTCACAGCATTCTAGGGTCTGCGTGATGCCTTTGACGTGCATCACCACTTTTTTTTATCCTTTGATAGGCGTAAGGTCTTGGGCCCCGTGGACACAAGCTCTTGTATGCTATCCCCGTCCAATTCGTCGGTCAGCTCGCCTAGGTAATTTCCCAATTCTAAAGGCATCTCCCCCTCCTTCACCACATAAATCAGACTGTCTGTGTCGGTGTACAGAACCCTCTCCCTCAACCTTTCCATGTAGTCATACATCTTGAGACGCGTGTACGCTGTTGTGAACGCCACTATGAAGACGTTACTCCTTTTACCCGGAGACTGAACGCAACGCTCGCCGTATCTCCACCTGATCAACGCTCTCCAATCATCCAGAATATCAAAATACTCAACCACATATTTACCGGAAAACAGATAGTTGAAAAACGTTTCAGGTTTTATATATAAAATATCCAAGATAAAAAAAGACATACCTGTAAACAACCTCTTCACTATCGACGGGCTCTTACTGACGAATTTCAGTCCCTTCGCTCGCCGGGGCGTGTCGCAGGCTTTTAAGATGGGCATCACGCTTGCGACTCGCGGTGTCGGAGTCGGTAATATTTCGATCACGGGGTCTCCGCTTCTCGGAGGAGCGTGCTGAACACGTCGATCTCGTGAGATCGCTGGCGATGTCCTCACAGGTGAAGCCCCTGTTAGAATTAAATCCAGATCCTCCACGAGGCTGTCGTTCCCCGGCTCCCTGTAAAACTCATCAGGATTTATGCCGCGTGTAAAATCTGCCGCGCGTAGGAAAAAAAAAGTTTTTTACCAGAGCTATATATAACAGATGGCAAAATACACAGAGAGAGAGAGAGAGAGATATGGTACCTGGTTCAGTCTGACTGAGGCTAATACCCTCTAGTTCTTCCGCGGTAACTTTATTAAAGGGAAAAACATTTAAAAAAGTACAGAAGAGTTAAAATTAAAGAGAAATGAATAGAAAAAGCTTACCCTGAAAGTCGGGTACCCTGTGAACGTCGGCTTGAACTTTTATAGCTGAGAATACATAAAGTTTTTATTGAAACAATGTTTTTTAAGAGAAAAGAAATGCCTTATAATTTCAACATGTGTTACCATGAACCATCATGTTGACCCCCTGGATTTCTTCCTGGAAAATGTTGATCCCTTGGATTTCTTCCTGGAAAATGTCGGAGCGTTTCCTTTCTTATATACCCAAAAGTTCTTGAGCATTTTTCCCCCAACACACCTGCCACAAGTTCTTGACCATATACATCTATCACTTCATATCATCATTTCAGAAGGTAGAAGAGTACCATCCGACACCAACACGCGGTCTGCGGCCGCGAGAATCAGAATGAATCCTGGTACTTAAATTAAAATATAATTTTCAGGTTGCAAAAGAGAGTATGAGGATATAATAAAATGTGATGCATGATTTAAAAATATTTTTGTTTTGCATATAACCGTTTACGTTTCACAAATAAAAAATAAAGGTTATTAATAAAAGATTTAAAATCACACCATAAGTTCAAGGCACAGCTGCCTGAAACCCCATCTCGTGCGCCAAGGGGGTGAAGGGGGGGAGAGGGCACGGCCGGCTTTGCGCACCGTCCGAAAACTTTCAGCCTGACATTTGCACGGGGCGGTCCAAAGGGGGGTGGGACTTCCTATCACTAAAATTCTCAAGGAAGACCTTCTTTAACACACCCCAGTCGTTAGAGGATAACGAAGCCGGACGCCTCGGGACCGTCTCTCCACAGTTCAACTGATAAAGGTGCAATTCCCCTATTTTGTATCTAAACACATAACCCCATCGGCCCCCGGAATCCAAAGGCCATTCCTTGCACAACGGATCCGATGGCGGTGCCTGAGTACAACGAAGACACGCGCTGCTTTTCCACGGACCCTCTTTGCCAGAATCTTGATAAATCGATATAAGGGTTTCGTTGATAATAGAACTCCCGTGATACGCCATTAATCCTCTTTTTGCATATAACCGTTTACATTTCACAAATAAAAAAAATAAAGGTTATTAATAAAATGTTTAAAATCACAACATAAGTTAAAGACACAGCCGCATGAAACGCACCCTCGCGCACTGTCCGAAAACTTTCGGCCTCGCATTCCCGCGGCCAGCCTCGCGCACTGTCCGAAAACTTTTGCACACACCCTGAAGCGCGCGAACGGAACCCTTGTGCGCGTGAACGGATATTCAAAAAATTGGGAAGAAGAATAATAAAAAAAAATAGAAGAATCTCATTGGTCACAAGGAGGCGGGACTTCCTATCACAATGCGTTCTGATTGGATGAAAGGGGGGCGGGACTTCATGACGTGGTGTGTTCTGATTGGACGACCTTTCACCAAGACCTGTCAAAATACACTTTGACGAAAAGTGGTTAGTACTACTCTCTCACAAGGCAGGCTGAAGAGACCATCTGACAAGGAGCATGTGCAGCCCGCTGGATTATATAGGGCTGACCAGCATAAAATGGAGGAAACAGGAAGTGGCGTCGTGGATCTGGGAATGCATGCCTGACAGATAGATGAGTAAATGGGCTTCCAGTAAGATGGTGAGTTAGGCAGAAGAAAGTTTCTGAACGATAGAGAAACGAGTCCCAAATTAAAGGTTTGTTTGTTTTTTAAACTGGAAAACCAACTGGACTTTATTTCACCACAGTTCAATGATGTCAAAAGAAAAAAGACCCTAGGACCTCAAACTTTACACACACACACACACACACACACACACAGACACACATACAGAATCCCCCTCATTCACTTAAGGGGGGAATTCCTCCTAATTCTCCAGGCTCTGACCAACACAAGAATATTGAAGCCACAGTTCTGCATATGAACCTGACGATTACAGATTTGAATGGGACTTTTTTGGAATGGGAAAGAGTGAGGCTTGCTTTCATTTTACAGCAAACATGAGGAAATATGTTTGTTTTTTTTGCATTCAATATTTATGCTTTTGTGTTGTTCAATGAAAGAATTAATTGTAAGTTTTACTTACAATTAAATCAAAGTCAAAAATCTCATTCATGCATTATTTTGCTTGCTTATCAGCTTCTGACCAAACTAAATGTTTATATTTATGTGTGTATATACAGTTTATATAAATTTCCCCAAATTTCTAAATAATTTAAATAAATTCCCATTAATTCACAAAAATTCCCATAAATTCCCGTACATTTCTGTAAATTCCGTGGAATTCTTCCGTCCCTTTGCAACCCTAATCAAGCATAAAGCAGTATTTTTTATTTTGTAAATCACAAAAGCAAACTGTGTGTCCAGGAGAGACACATTCTGATATATCAGATGTCAAATATTGGTCTCAGCAATGGGGAGATAAAATCATTTTTAGTCAAGGTACAAATCGGGCAGCAGGGGTGGCTATTGGCCTCAATAGATGCCCAGGTAAACTTCTAACTGTGAGAGCAGATAATGAAGGACACTGGCTAGCAGTGGTACTGGATATTGAAAATGTGCCTTTTATTTTAGTAAATGTTTATGGTTATAATAATGATGTTAAAAACAAAGCGTTATTGCACCAAATAACAGTAACTGTAGAGGAACTGAAAAGGAACTACTCTACTGAGTATGTTGTAGTGGGTGGTGACTTTAATATGGTTCCAAATGAAGTAATGGATAGATGGCCAGCAAGAACCTCACAACATCACAACAAGCTTTGAGAGCTTTATCAGTGATCATGTCCTAATGGATATATGGAGAGTATTCAATGGAAATGATCAACGGTTCACCTGGTTCAAACCTAATGGTAGAGCAAAATCTAGAATTGACCTGTGGTTAGGATCAACCCTGAGTTTAGAACATACTAGAGGAACAAGGATTTCCAATGGACCATTCAGTGATCATTGTCTAATCTATTTAAAGTTAGCTAAAAAAGATAATTCTAACAAATCCAAAGGGTACTGGAAGTTTAATGCAAGTCTACTACATAATGAGGACTACTGCAATCAGGTAAAAAAAAATGATTTAGACTATCAAAAAAGACAACAAGCTGCTAACTTCAATAAAAAAATGGAATATTTGAAAATTGAAATAAGAAAACTTTCAATCACTTTTAGTAGAATGTTAAATGATCAAAGAAAGGCATATGAAGCAAATTTAGTGAGAGAACTATTAAGGCTCTATCAAAAGACAGAGTGGAATACAGAAGACAAAACAAAAATAAATTACTTACAACCTCAACTGGATGAGTTATACACCAAAAAGGCACATGGTGCTTATGTAAGGTCCAGAGCAAAGTGAATAGAGGAAGGAGAAAAAAAATACTGCCTACTTCAGCAACTTAGGAAAACACAGACAAGAAAAAAAATCTGCAGTCTTATTATAAATGGAAAAGAATGCACTAACCAAGATATAATAAGAAAAGAAACCTTCCAGTTCTATCAAAACCTCTATACCTCTTCTTATTAAAAATCTGATTCTGTATATACAGTTCTCACAAAAGTGAGTACACCCCTGACATTTGTGTAAATATTTTATTATATCTTTTCATGTGACAACACTGAAAAAATGACACTCTGCTACAATGTAAAGTAGTGAGTGTCCAGCCTGTATAACAGTGTAAATTTGCTGTCCCCTCAAAATAACTCAACACACAGACATTAATGTCTAAACCGTTGGAAAGTGGAAATCTCCAAATTGGGATCAAAGTGTCAATATTTTGTGTGGCTACCATTATTTTCCAGCACTGCCTTAACCCTCTTGGGCATGGAGTTCACCAGAGCTTCACAGGTTGGACTGGAGTCCACTGGAGTCTTCTTCCACTCCTCCATGACGACATCACAGAGCTGGTGGATGTTAGAGACCTTGCACTCCCCCACCTTGCGTTTTAGAATGCCCCACAGATGCTCAATAGGGTTTAGGTCTGGAGACATGCTTGGCCAGTCCATCACCTTTACCCCGAGCTTCTTTAGCAAGGCAGTGGTGGTCTTGGAGGTGTGTTTGGGGTCTTTATCATGTTGGAATACTGCCCTGCGGCCCAGTCTCTGAAGGGAGGGGATCATGCTCTGCTTCAGTATGTCACAGTACATGTTGGCATTCATGGTTCCCTCAGTGAACTGTAGCAACCCAGTGCCGGCAGCACTCATGCAGGCCCAGACCATGACACTCCCACCACCATGCTTGACTGTAGACAAGGCACACTTGTCTTTGTAATCCTCACCTGGTTGCCGCCACACACGCTTGACACCATCTGAACCAAATAAGCTTATCTTGGTCTCATCGGACCACAGGACATGGTTCTAGTAATCCATGTTCTTAGTCTGCTTGTTTTCAGCAAACTGTATGCGAGCTTTCTTGTGCATCATCTTTAGTAGAGGCTTCCTTCCGGGACGACAGCCATGCAGACCAATTTGATTGTGTGTGTGTATGGTCTGAGCACTGACAGGCTGACCCCCCACCCCTTAAACCTCAATGCTGGCAGCACTCATACGTCTATTTCCCAAAGACAACCTCCGGATATGACACTGAGCATGTGCACTCAACTTCTTTGGTGGACCATAGCAAGGCCTGTTCTGAGTGGAACCTGTCCTGTAAAACCGCTGTATGGTCTTTCCCACCGTGCTGCAGCTCAGTTTCAGGGTCTTGGCAATCTTCTTATAGCCCAGGCCATCTTTATGTAGAGCAACAATTCTTTTTTCAGATCCTCAGAGAGTTCTTTGCCATGAGGTGCCATGTTGAACTTCCAGTGACCAGTATGAGAGAGTGTGAGAGCGATAACACCAAATTTAACACACTTGCTCCCTATTCACACCTGAGACCTTGTAACACTAATGAGTCACATGACACCGGGGAGGGGAAATGGCTAATTTGGCCCAATTTGGACATTTCCACTTTGGGGTGTAGTCACTTTTGTTCCCAATGGTTTAGACATTAATGTCTGTGTGTTGAGTTATTTTGAGGGGACAGCAAATTTATACTGTTATACAGGCTGGACACTCACTACTCTACATTGGAGCAGAGGGTCATTTCTTCAGTGTTGTCACATGAAAAGATATAATAAAATATTTACACAAATGTCAGGGGTGTACTCACTTTTGTGAGATACTGTATATATATATATATATATATATATATATATATATATATATACATATATATTTTTTTAAATTTGGAAAACTTAATTCTCCATGTTGATGATTCTTTTTAAAATTGTTGTGAAGAAGACCTAAGAATAGAAGAATTTGACAGATGTATTAAAAAATGGCATCCAACAAGTCACCTGGCCCAGATGGACTTATGACTAATTTTTATAAATGTTTTTGGGAAGAAATTAAATTTCAACTCTTCCATGCACTTCAGGAATGCATAGTAAAGAAAGAACTCATGACAACAATGAAGCAAGGTATAATCACACTGTTACCTAAGCCAGGAAAAGATAAAAGACTGTTAAATAAACTCAGACCTATAACTCTACTGAATATTGATTACAGAATTTTAACCTTAGTCTTAACTTCAAGATTAAAATTAGATCTAGGAAAGATTATAAGCTTAACACAATCAGGATTTCTCAAAGGAAGATCCTTTCATGATAATATCCGCTTGGCTTTAGACCTTATTGATTATCCCCACTTGATTCAGGATGAGGGTTTTATGCTTTTCTTGAACTTTTACAAAGCTTTTGATTCAGTAGAACATGATTTTATTTTTGAAACTCTAAAACACTTTAGATTTGGTAGAAAATTCTTAGACATCATTGTTATGCTATATACCGATATTAATAGTAGTATTTCCCTGAAGGTATGTGCCCCAGATTCAAAATTAAGAGAGGAATTGGACAAGGATGCAGTCTATCACCTCTCTTATTAATCTTAGTCACAGAATTATTGTCAATTCTTGTTAAAAATTCGAAGATTGAAGGAACAACTGTAAATAGTCATCAGGTAGTCATTAGTCAGCTAGCTGATGACACAACCTTGTTTTTAAGAAATAGAGAACAAATACCTTTAGCCATACAAACAACAGAGTGCTTCTCCAAGGCATCAGGATTAAAATTAAATCTAGATAAATGTGAATGTGCATAAAAGATTGTCCTTCAACATCTCTTTATAACAAACCCGTTTAGATAGAGGTTAAATACCTTCGAATTTGGTTAAGCAATTGCTCTGAAACAAACGAGAGAAATAACGTCCAGAAGGTTGTGAGCAAATGTAAAGGAATTCTAAACAGCTGGTTACAAAGAGATATTACAGTGTTTGGAAGGACGATTCTCACAAAAATTGAACTTCTATCCAGGATTATCTACCCTGCACACTTATTAGCCCTATCACCTAAAATGATTAAAGAAATAAACCAGCTAATTTTTAACTTTAATTGGAAAAATAAACATCATTACACCAGAAAGAGTGACCTGTTGAAACGGTATGAAGAAGGAGGATTAAAAGCACTTGACTTTGAAATTGTCAATGGTGTTCTGAAAAATAAATGGCTTCAGTCTTTTTTAAGGAAGGGCAACTAACCATGCTCAAAATTGAAATATTTAAGTGTAATTATAACTGGTTATAATTAATTATAAATATTCAAATGGGGGTTTTAGAACTAACTGTCAGAGAATCAATAACACAATTATTTGATTTGTTCGTCCAGCAAACAGACCGTATAATTATGTATTAATTCCAGGAAAAGTTATCTTCCTGGCCAAGAAAGAATAACTACTTTATAAAGTACTAGCTGTAATTTAGCACGTAGCAAGAGCAATGTTCAGGGACCCCGAAACTGTGAGCAAAGCACAGAGACAATCACTCGTGAATAAAATGCATTTAATAAAACAGAAACACACAACACATACTAACTACGACACACATAACATAAAAGACAGAATAAGACCTATAGAGAGAGAATAAGGAGGCAAAGAGAGATAGAGAGTAAGGAAGGGAATACGGAGGAAATCAGAACGAGAGAGAGAGAGAGAGATAAAGAAATAGAGAAGAGAACATATATGGCAACTTTCAAGTCGAGTTTTGATTACAACTGTGTGAGAATCGTCAGGGTAATTAGGATTCGCCTTAATAAAGGGGCTTCAGCTTAAAATTGCGGATCTAAAATAATTAGTAACTTTTACTTGCATTGGTTCGTTGATAAGAGTCCTGATGTAGTGGATCAAGGAGGTTCGGAGATTCGAAGTCCTCGGAGAAAGCAAGAGATTCCGCTGGAGACGAAAAAGGTTTCGGTGATGCAAACAAAAGTTCTTTGATTGAAGCTGCCGGTAAAGTCTCAGAAGAAAGTGAAAGTCTTGTCCTGGAGAAAAATTGGAGCTGAGCCGGGCCACGATAGATGGGTGCTTAGGGTTTTATTGATCCCTTGGTCGTGCCCAGTTTTTCAGAGTGACCAATCCAATACCTGAAACTTTTGGAGGGAAAAAGTTTCTTTGTCTCCGCTCGGGCACTCATTTGCATACTTTATGGTGAAGTCGGGGAATAGATAAAGTTTATATTAACATATAGTAGGCTCATATTATGTACTTGAATGACCACACGGCATACACTATTGCTTATAAAAGTAAAAGAGGATCATTTTAATAGTAGACTGGAAAGAGACAGTATGAGAGGAGAGGAAACTGGATATAGGCAATTAAACATATAATCTTATCTTATAAAACATGTTCTGTTTCATGAAAAACACAGAACAGACAGGACATGAGTGGCAATTCAATAATAAAAATATAAAGGCAAAAGGGGAATACATATACAGGTGTGTTAGACATGGGTCAGGTAGGGTTTTACTATTGTTTTATTGAAACTTGAATAAAGGAACTCTCCTTATGTGTGTGTGTGGGGGGGGGTCAGGATGAGCGTTTCCAGCTGCTTTAGGTGTGTGTGTGTGTGTCTTCAGTCAGAACTTTGGGGGGGTCAGGGGTTATTCACAGCCATCAGACATCCCGGAGCCTGGCTCCCATGAGTTACAGCATGTCGGCTGAGGTATAATGAAGCAACTATAAGTAGTGAGGCCCAGTTGTGAGCTGCATAATGGTTAATTGAGTTTTGAGAAGGATGCAACTGACCCCATGAGCAAGTAATCCGACGTGGAGACGCTACAATTTTTTCCCAAATGTGATTTGTCATATATCAGAACCAAGTATTAAAAATGTCCAATTCCCCCAAAATATAAAGAAGTACATTTTAAAGTGTTCAATGGCATCTATCCATCCAACAAACTGCTTAGAAAAAGATTTAAACTGACAGTCAATACATGCTATATATGTAACACCATGTTAGGAACCACTGAACATTTGTTTTATGAGTGTAAGACAGTCAAGAAAATATGGAAGTCACTAAATCAGTGGTTAAGATCAAAACACATACATGTGGACTCTTTCTCCTTCCAAGGAATTCAGCAGGGTTTAATAATGGGCAACAAAAATATATAATTTATTGTTAATAATTTCATACTAATTACTAAATATTACATACACAAATGCAGATTTTCCAGATCACCCCCAGTGTGGATAGGACTGAAAAATGATATCCTTTTGTTCATAACTTGCCTGAAATTTATTAAAAGCCCTCAGGCACAAAAACTTGATAATCTGTTAACTGAATATAACCTATGCTCTATGTAATCCCCCAGTGTTTTTTATTTTATTTTATTTTATTTTATTTTATTTTATTTTATTTTATTTTATTTTATTTTAATTAGTTATTTATAGTGATTTTTTATCTGTCTAATCATTTATTATTTTTAATATTACTTCTTTATTTATTATAATTATTGTTTTTTTTTTTATTATACACATGTGCATATCGGTCTATTTACATTTTGCTTATATTTAGTTGTTTTTTTCATTTGGATTAGCAGTTATGTAAGATTTAATGTAAAAGTTTATCTAGCTTTCCTGAAAGACTACAACTTATAATGTGACTAGCTAAAGAAGTTTCGTTTACTGTTGGTTCTAACAAATAACAAATAAACACCACAGCAGCTAGCAACAATAGCAGAGATTAGAAATGTGTTAGTGTTCTTACTTCAGTCATTTCTACATCCTTTCTTTCTCTAATGTTGGACTAAACTCTGTTTCCTTTTCTACAGACTATGGAGGAGTGTAAGAGGGAAATCCTGTGCTGATTTGTCTTCAGCTCTCTGTACAAATCCATCACACATCAGAGAGCTGGATCTGAGATGGTGTGAACTGGGAGACTCAGGAGTGGAGAAGCTCTGTGATCTACTGAAGAAACACGAGTGTAAACTGGAGAAACTGCGGTGAGTAACTCAGTGATGTGATGAAACAGCTTTCTAATAAAAATCACTAACCAGAACAAAGCTCTTCCCAGTCCTAGCTAGTAATGTCTAACTAACGTGTCTAACTTGCTCTCTAGATTAGATTTATTATCAGTAATAAAGATTAAATAAAGATTTATTTGAACTCTGGTGATGAGGAGGATGTGGGATTAGGAACAAGTAGTGAGAGGTATACAGTAGTTATAGCAGTGAGGTGCTTTGCTCTACTGGGAAGTGGATTTCATTTCATTCTCAGTGCTTTATATCGGGGTTTAAACCAGAAAACAAAGCACAAGACAACAAGTCTTCTAACAGTAACATACATTGTCTCTGTACTGAACTGATAATCACCTATCTGCAGTGACTGACACATAATCAGTACATTACACATGTGAGTGTAATAAACATTTCAACTTAATCAGCTCTACACTTCCTCCTCTGAATAAGGAAGATGTTCTCTTCTGTTTTTCTGTGTCTAAGAGTCTGAACTGATCACGTAAACAGGAGCATTAAGTTGTAATTATTGTAGAGGAGCGTGAGGAACAACGAAACACAGGACAAAATGTCACATGGACTTTTTATTAGATTATTACACAAGGTCAAGCAGCGTGTTCTTCTGACCACATCACCACATTTACAGAGTGTAGACCATTTGGACATGAGGGAACATCACAACATTGTGTTGTTGTTTTTTTGTTTCTTTTTTGTGTGTATGAATTTTTTCTTAGGTATGTAAAAGCACTTGACTTTGAAATTGTCAATATTGTTCTGAGAATTAAATGGCTTCAGTTTTGTTTGAGGAAAGGCAACCAACCATGGTTCTCCCTGCCCACTATGGTGTTTGATACTCTAGGTGGTATTGAATTTCTATTGAAATGTGACTTCGATATATCCAAGCTGCCTGTTAAACTCTCGGCTTTCCACAAACAGATCTTATTATACTGGAAAATCATTTTCAAACATAATTTCAGCCCTCACAATTTTCCACTTTGGAATAATAGACTTGTACTGTGGAGAAGGAAATCAATATTTATGGAGGAATTTATGGAAAAAAAATATGGTGGATTGTGCACCTGCTCGATGGAAATGGGAAGCTGTTACATCATGAAGATTTTATTAGTACATACAATGTTGATCTCTCTCTAAAAGATTACACCAGACTAACTCAAAGGTGCACTTTTCCATCTAATTACAAATGACTGGGAAAATACTCCGAACCCTAGGCTTCCAAAATTGTACATTAATGGTGTAGAGACAGAGAATGCAATAATATTTTTCTTAGAAATACTTTGACCAATATTCTTTATCTCTGTTTGACAAGAACTACTCTCATGTTTAAAGACCTTCCCAAATGTGATTTGTCATATATCAGAACCAAGTATTTAAAATGTCCAATTCCCCCAAAATATAAAGAAGTACATTTTAAAGTGTTCAATGGCATCTATCCATCCAACAAACTGCTTAGAAAAAGATTTAAACTGACAGTCAATACATGCTATATATGTAACACCATGTTAGGAACCACTGAACATTTGTTTTATGAGTGTAAGACAGTCAAGAAAATATGGAAGTCACTAAATCAGTGGTTAAGATCAAAACACATACATGTGGACTCTTTCTCCTTCCAAGGAATTCAGCAGGGTTTAATAATGGGCAACAAAAATATATAATTTATTGTTAATAATTTCATGCTAATTACTAAATATTACATACACAAATGCAGATTTTCCAGATCACCCCCAGTGTGGATAGGACTGAAAAATGATATCCTTTTGTTCATAACTTGCCTGAAATTTATTAAAAGCCCCCAGGCACAAAAACTTGATAATCTGTTAACTGAATATAACCTATGCTCTATGTAATCCCCTAGTGTTTTATCTTATTTTATTTTATTTTATTTTATTATTGTGATTTTTTTGTCTAATCATTTATTATTTTTAATATTACTTTTTTATTTATTATAATTATTGTTAGGGCCCAAGCACTAGCTCCCACTGTGCCCACTGTGTCTGGTGCGCCTCGGTGGTGTTGCTTGGGCCCAATCATCATTGCTTGCAACTATATTTCTTTTTTTTTTTTAATTTCTTAAATTTTTTATTATTTTTAATTTTCTTTTTTCAATCATCCGGGCACTTTTGGGGGTCTTAATGTGCTCAAAAACTCTTGAAAATCAGCAGACAGGTTGGAATCTGCGGCCATTAGGACGTCACCGTGGCTCGGCCATGGGCGTGGCACACACCCGTCACAGTGCCCCCTGGAAAATCTTGCTGCATAGCTGATACACACTTGCACGTATCAATGTAAAACTTGGTACACAATTAGATCTCACTGAACTGAACAATTTTCACACTGCATGTCATTAAGTCTAATCCACAGGAAGTCAGTTATTTTGAGTTGTTTGCAAAACGCACCCAATGGAATTTGAAATACTCCTCCTAGGGAATTGATACAACCGCCACCAAACCCAGGCTAATATGATCTCAAGACATTGATACAACCGCCACCAAACCCAGGCTAATATGATCTCAAGACATTGATACAACCGCCACCAAACCCAGGCTAAAATGATCTCAAGACATTGATACAACCGCCACCAAACCCAGGCTAATATGATCTCAAGACATTGATAATGCAAAATTGATGAGGGATTTTTGATCTCAAACGGTTCAGCCGTGAGAAGACCTTAAACTTATGGCGAATAAAAAAAAAAACAGGAAGTGGCTAATAACTTCTGTGTACATTAAGTGATCTACATGAAACCTTAGGATTATGTTAAGCATTGAAAGCTGATCACACTGATATGACAACTGTGAGTCTCGGTCATAGCGCCACCAACTGGCAGCAGGAAGTGTGTCACTTTTTGAAATCTCTAATATTTTGTCCCTTACTTTCACCTGATTTGGTTCAAAATCAGTCAGAATAATGACAAGACATGGCTGATGTGAAACTGTGAAGGCATTTTTGATACCTTGAATTGTGTTACTATGGCGATGATTTACATGAGAACATAATAGAAGAAAATGAATCTTCTCATATCTTACGAGTGGAAAGGCCTAATGTTCCAAAATATTTCCCATAGAGAGTGTAAATGTTTATGAGAAAGTCCAGTGTGGCTGGTCCCCGGGCGTGGCACAGGGCTGTCACAGCGCCCCCTGGAACTTTGTCAGAAATATAGCTGCACAGCTCATATTCACTTTCGCACATATGCATGAGAGCCGGTATACATTTAGATCTCATTGAGCAAAATGACGTTCATCCACCTGTCATGGGATCTGCTTAACAGGAAGTCAGTTATTTTGGGATGTTTGAAAAATGCACCCATTAGAATTTGATATACTCCTCCTAGGGGATTTGTATGATTTTGACCAAACAGGGTCCAATATGATCTGAAGACATTGAGGATCTAAAATTGATGAGGGATTTCTGATATCTCAAACGGTTCAGCCGTGAGGAGCCCTTAAACTTATGGCGAAAAAAAGGAAACAGGAAGTGGCTAATAACTTCGGTGTATATTGAATGATGTACATCAAACCTCAACTTTATGTTAAGAGAAGAAAGCTGATCACAGGGACATGACTACTGTGAGTGTCAGTCATAGCGCCACCAACTGGCAGCAGGAAGTGTGTCACTTTTAGAAATCTCTAATGTTTTCCCTTCCTTTCACCTGATTTGGTTGAAAATCGGTCAGAATAATGTCAGGACATGGCTGATGTGAAACTGTGAAGGAATTTGTGATATTGTGAATGTTGTTGCTATTGTGAGGACATAATAGAAGAAAATTAATGTTCTTATATCTTAACAGTGGAAAGGCCTAATGTTTCAAAACATTTTACATAGAAAGAACAACTGGTTGTGAGTAATTCTGCTTAGTTTCATGATTTTGTGATGCTCAAATGGCTCACAACAAATTTTTACATTTCTCAGTCCATTGACTAGACATGGTTTTGGCCTGACTCCTGCAGTACTAGACTATGTCCACTAGAGGCTCTTTCCCCTTTATTATTATTATTATTATTATTTTTTTAAAATATGGCTTCATGTTCACAATTTATATATACAGAGTCAACCAAAAATGTATATACACTTTAGGAAAAGAACAATAATAATGTAAATTATATTAGTATAATATTAATAATATTATCATAATATTATCATAATATCATCATATAAATCAATCTATAACGTATAGCAATATATTTAGTAATAAAATATTTATACAAATTTTTCTTTTCCTGAAATGTGTAGACATTTTTCTGGGTGACTCTACATAGATATATACTGTGTATATATATATATATGTATATATATATATATATATATATATATATATATATATATATATAAAACTGATATAGTAATATACAGTTACTATACATACGAACATTTTATTATATCTTCTCAAGGGACAATACTATGAAAATGAAACTTGGAAATATTTTAGAGTAGTCAATGTGCAGCTTGTATAGCAGTATAGATTTACTGTCCTCTGAAAATAACTCAACATACAGCCATTATTGTCAAAATAGCTGGCAACAAAAGTGAGTACACCCTAAGTGATAAAAGCTGTATATCATTTAACAGTGCAAAGTCACATGTCCTATTAATCATGTTCATGTGTTTGTCAGCTTGATAGGACCATACAAATTTGTGTATCTTATAGAGCATTTAAAATATGGTGCTTTGAGAACAATTCACTCATACTGACCACTGGATGATCAACATGGCACCTCATGGTAAAGAACTCTCAGAGGATTTGAGAATTAGAATTGTTACTCTCCACAAAGATGGGTTAGGCTACAAGATGATGTGTAACACCCTGAAACTGAGTTACAGTACAGTGGCCAGGGTCATTACAGAGGGTTTTCCAAGACAGGTTCCACTCGGAACAGACCTCGCAAGGGTCAATCAATGAAGTTGAGTCCTCGTGCTATGCGTCAGGTGCAGAAGCTGCCTTTGAAAAATAAATGCATAAGTGCGGCCAGCATTGCTTCAGAGGTTGCAGAAGCGAGAGGTCAGCTCGTCAGTGCTCAGACCATACGCCGCACACTGCAACAAGTTGGTTTCCATGGCTGTCATCCCAGAAGAAAGCCTCTTCTGAAGCTGGCTCACAAGAAAGCCCACAAACAGTTTGCTGAAGACAACTTGTCCAAGAACATGAATTACTGGAACCATGTCCTGTGGTCTGATGAGACCAAGATAAACTTGTTGGGGTCAGATGGTGTCCAGCATGTGTGGTGATGCCCTGGTGAGGAGTACCAAGAAAATTGTCTCTTGCCTACAGTTAAGCATGGTGATGGTAGCATCATGGTCTGGGGCTGCATGTGAGCTGCTGGTACTGGGGGGCTGCGGTTCATTGAGGGAGACATAGATTCCAGCATTCTGAAGCAGAACATGATGGCCTCCCTTCAAAAACTGGGCCAAACAGCAATTTTCCACCATGATAACGAGCCCAAACACACCGCCAAGATGACAACTACCATGCTGAGGAAGCTGAAAGTGAAGGTGATGGAGTGGCCAAGTATGTCTCCAGACCTGAACCCTATTGAGCACCTGTGGGGCATCCTCACGAAGAAGGGGGAGAAGTACCATGTGTCTAACATCCAGCAGCTCTGTTATATCATTATGGAGGAGTGGAAGAGGATCCCAGCAACAACATGTGTGGCTCTGATGAATTCCATGGCCAGGAGGATTGAGGCTGTGCTAGATAACAATGCTGCTCACATAAAATATTGACACTTTGGACACAGCTTTGACATGTTCACTTAGGGTGTACTCATTTTCGTTGCCAGTTATTTAGACAATAAAGTCTTCATGTTGAATTATTATTAAAGGACAGTAAATCTGTACTGCTATACAAGCTGCACATTGACTACTCTAAAATATATCCAATTTTCTTTGCTATAGTATTGTCCCTTGAGAACATATAATAAAATGGTTGTTGAAATGTGAGAGGTGTAATCACTTTTGTGAGATACTGTAGATTAGAGGGAGAGTCATTGTCCTTTTTGACATCACTGGACATCGCTATGATCTGTTTCATTACACCCAAACTGTCACTTTTTTCCTTATATAGTTTAGAGGGAGAGTCAGTTTTTTTTTACCATGAGTGGACATTGCTGTGATCACTTTCATTAGACCCAAATTGTCACTTTTGTCCTTTTGGTATTTCCCCTTTAAATGCATGTACCCATTGTGCCCGATGTGTCTGGTGCACCTGGGTGGCAATGGCGCCATTGCTTGGGCCTGATTGTTGCTTGCAACTATATTTATTTTTATTTTTTTTATTGTACACATGTGCATATCAATCTATGTAAATTTAGCTAATATTTAGTTATTGTTTTATTCATTTGGATTAGCAATTATGTAAGAGATTTAATGTAAACGATTATCCTTTCCTAAAAGACTATAACTTATAATGTGACTAGCTAAAGAAGTTTTGTGTACTGTTGGTTCTGTAATGTTCATATATTAACAATAAAAAAAGATAGATAGATAGATAGATAGATAGATAGATAGATAGATAGATAGATAGATAGATAGATAGATAGATAGATAGATAGATAGATGAGTAAAGGGAGAAATGGAGGGTTAGGGAGATAAAAAGCTAGATAAGCAGATCTAACAAATAACAAATAAACACCACAGCAGCTAGCAACAATAGCAGAGTTTAGAAATGTGTTAATGTTCTTACTTCAGTCATTTCTACATCCTTTCTTTCTCTAATGTTGGACTAAACTCTGTTTCCTTTTCTGCAGACTATGGAGGAGTGTAAGAGGGAAATCCTGTGCTGATTTGTCTTCAGCTCTCTGTACAAATCCATCACACATCAGAGAGCTGGATCTGAGAGAGTGTGAACTGGGAGACTCAGGAGTGAAGAAGCTCTGTGATCTACTGAAGAAACACGAGTGTAAACTGGAGAAACTGCGGTGAGTAACTCAGTGATGTGATGAAACAGCTTTCTAATAAAAATCACTAACCAGAACAAAGCTCTTCCCAGTCCTAGCTAGTAATGTCTAACTAACGTGTCTAACTTGCTCTCTAGATTAGATTTATTATCAGTAATAAAGATTAAATAAAGATTTATTTGAACTCTGGTGATGAGGAGATGTGGGATTAGGAACAAGTAGTGAGAGGTATACAGTAGTTATAGCAGTGAGGTGCTTTGCTCTACTGGGAAGTGGATTTCATTTCATTCTCAGTGCTTTATATCGGGGTTTAAACCAGAAAACAAAGCACAAGACAACAAGACTTCTAACAGTAACATACATTGTCTCTGTACTGAACTGATAATCACCTATCTGCAGTGACTGACACATAATCAGTACATTACACATGTGAGTGTAATAAACATTTCAACTTAATCAGCTCTACACTTCCTCCTCTGAATAAGGAAGATGTTCTCTTCTGTTTTTCTGTGTCTAAGAGTCTGAACTGATCACGTAAACAGGAGCATTAAGTTGTAATTATTGTAGAGGAGCGTGAGGAACAACGAAACACAGGACAAAATGTCACATGGACTTTTTATTAGATTATTACACAAGGTCAAGCAGCGTGTTCTTCTGACCACATCACCACATTTACAGAGTGTAGACCATTTGGACATGAGGGAACATCACAACATTGTGTTGTTGTTTTTTTTTTTTTTTTGTGTGTGTATGAATTTTTTCTTAGGTATGTAAAAGCACTTGACTTTGAAATTGTCAATGTTGTTCTGAGAATTATATGGCTTCAGTTTTGTTTGAGGAAAGGAAATTATCTGTTTAGTTTGTTTCTGATATTGTGATTGGTTGGGGGGCGGGACTTGTGTCAGATATTACTGGTGTGAGAAAGCACAAGGGAGGAACAAGCTGAATATTTTGTGCTTTAGAGGCAAGGAGAAAGGGTCATATTTGTTGGTGGATCACCGAGTATATGTCCAGTTAACCTTTACGGATCGTCCAGGGTTTGATTGTGGTATCAGGACTGTGTAGTGACTGTGAGGACAGTTTTTGTTTATCTCAGTTTAGCAGTAGGGGTGAGGTAGCTTCACACCACAACGCTCACAGGCATCACTCAGGCCTGCAATGTTTTTTTCTCTCTGTTTTTGTTTGTTTGTTTATTTATTTGTTTACCTTAGTAGTACTGTTCAGTGTGGTCTACGTACATACCTATAAGTGTCTGGTCCCAGTTTATACTAATGACTATGATGAGGACTTGAATGAACTTGGCTTAGCTCCAATTGATTACTATTAGATTTTTATTTTATTTGACTCAGTACTTTGTGACTGAATTCTGATATGTTTAGTTCTGTGAATTTTCAATAACAACTTCATTTCTTTAATTCCTGTTGGAGTGTGGGATTTATTTTCTTAAGTTGTTTATCCATACAGTTGACACTCCTTCACTCTTGTTTGTTTATTCTTATATTCTAATAGTAATTTACTTTATACACCATTTCATTTCTATAGAAAATTCACTGATAATAAAATGAAATGATATTTGTTCTTCCACTCGATTCTCTAAAGTTGTTTTACTCAGAGACTCTGATCTGCAGTTATTAGTACAAGGGCCTTAAGTCACTTCGCTTCTAGACCTAGTTGTTGAACCCAGAGCACTCTTACCTTCCAGGTGTGGAGAGGAGTGATACACGAGTAACGGACTGCATCCCAGTTACAGAGTGAATCACCTCAATCACAAGAAATCTGTTATCAGAAAGAGTTTTAGGGAACATCAGTAATATTTTATCACAGCTTTATTCTGGTTTCTGAGCTGTGTGTAAATGACAGAATCCAAACTTATATTACTTTAATCACCATCTTCATTCCTACATCATAGCCAAATGCAGAACACAGTCAAAGTTCAAAATAAGAGTCTTTAATAAAGGCAAGCACTGGAAATGGCAGAGATCAGAGATAACAACCATAGAACAACCGAAAACCAAGGTAAAGCAGGCTGGGCAGAATCAGTAACAGAATCCAGTCCAATAGTCCAGAATCAGTAACAGAATCCAGTCCAATAATCCAGAATCAGTAACAGAATCCAGTCCAATAATCCAGAATCAGTAACAGAATCAAGGCAGAGACAAAGCAGGCAGGAACAGAGCAGAAGTCAGCTTCAGGAACAGACAGAGTCTAAACCAGGCAGACTGGAACTGAGGAGCATACCCTTTCACATTTCACCCCACCCAGTGTTTATATCAAATCTACACTCATGTTTAAACCAGAAAACTAACCACAAGCCAACAAGTCTTCTATCAGTATCATACATTAACTGAACTGATAATCACCTCTCTGCAGTGACTGACACCAATTTTACATTTCATTTCTATTTACTTCTGCCTCACAGCCTTCATACTTACATCTAACAAATAAACTCAACAGCAGCTAGCAACAATAGCAGAGATTAGAAATGTGTTAGTGTTCTTACTTCAGTCATTTCTACATCCTTTCTTTCTCTAATGTTGGACTAAACTCTGTTTCCTTTTCTGCAGACTATGGGACAGTGTAAGAGGGAAATCCTGTGCTGATTTGTCTTCAGCTCTCTGTACAAATCCATCACACATCAGAGAGCTGGATCTGAGTTATTGTGAACTGGGAGACTCAGGAGTGAAGAAGCTCTGTGATCTACTGAAGAAACACGAGTGTAAACTGGAGAAACTGCTGTGAGTAACTCAGTGATGTGATGAAACAGCTTTCTAATAAAAATCACTAACCAGAACAAAGCTCTTCCCAGTCCTAGCTAGTAATGTCTAACTAACGTGTCTAACTTGCTCTCTAGATTAGATTTATTATCAGTAATAAAGATTAAATAAAGATTTATTTGAACTCTGGTGATGAGGAGGATGTGGGATTAGGAACAAGTAGTGAGAGGTATACAGTAGTTATAGCAGTGAGGTGCTTTGCTCTACTGGGAAGTGGATTTCAGTAGGAAGTGAATCAAGTGTGAGATTTATTTGAACTCAGTGATGTGATGAAACTTAAATAATCTTTGTAATGATGCAGGATTACACTTTAGAGTTGTTTTTCACAGACCATACACACATCTTTTCTAATACACAATAACAATGTAGATAAATACTTTACTATTATATTTATGCTTCTCATTTTACACACATGCCTTCATCATTTAGTTCTGTGAAGTAAAGAAACTAAAATCTTTTCTCTCTGCAGGTTAATAAACTGCAGAATAACAGATAGAGGCTGTGCTGCTCTGACTGAGGCTCTGAAGATAAACTCCTCACATCTGAAAGAGCTGAATCTGAGCTGGAATAAACTGGGAAATTCAGTCAGTGATCTGGAGGAGATACTGAATCGTTCAGGAGGAGAGCTAATGTAAGTAACCTGAACACACAGAGTGTTAGAGTGCAGTGTGAGAGTAATGTAAATGATCAAATCAGCAGCATGTTGGTAATCGTATTGACAGAAACACATAGAATATAACCTCAGAATATAGGATCAGAATTAAACCCCAACAGTAACTCATCACTGCATGTTAATAACTTCTTGTGGATCAGATTTAACAGAAGTGAACTTTGACCTGATCTGTTTCTGTTCTACAGAAAAACCACTGCACTAATCTGATCATTCATGATTATTCTACTTTTATCTCATATTTCTTGTGTTTATTCAGTTAAACTAAATGTGATCAAATAAATGGATAAGAGAAATGACACAGGGTACAGTGTTGAACATTTTTCTGGTTTGATTTTACAGATATTAATAAATCCACACGCTGATCCATTTCTTCACTGGTGATAACTGACCTGATAAACAGCTCTCTCAGTGTGTACTGCTTCACAGTCAATGGAATTTATATTCCACCTCAGGTGGACAAGGACACTTCCTTATGTGAACTAAATGAGACCAAATGACTGTACATGACTGTACATGCAAATGATTGAAATATTTAAGTGTAATTATAACTGGTTATAATTAATTATAAATATTCAAATGGGGGTTTTAGAACTAACTGTCAGAGAATCAATAACACAATTATTTGATTTGTTCATCCAGCAAACAGACAGTTTAATTATGTATTAATTCCAGGGAAAGTTATCTTCCTGGCCAAGAAAGAATAACTACTTTATAAAGTACTAGCTGTAATTTAGCACGTAGCAAGAGCAATGTTCAGGGACCCCGAAACTGTGAGCAAAGCACAGAGACAATCACTCGTGAATAAAATGCATTTAATAAAACAGAAACACACAACACATACTAACTACGACACACATAACATAAAAGACAGAATAAGACCTATAGAGAGAGAATAAGGAGGCAAAGAGAGATAGAGAGTAAGGAAGGGAATACAGAGGAAATCAGAACGAGAGAGAGAGAGAGAGAGATAAAGAAATAGAGAAGAGAACAAATATGGCAACTTTCAAGTCGAGTTTTGATTACAACTGTGTGAGAATCGTCAGGGTAATTAGGATTCGCCTTAATAAAGGGGCTTCAGCTTAAAATTGCGGATCTAAAATAATTAGTAACTTTTACTTGCATTGGTTCATTGATAAGAGTCCTGATGTAGTGGACCAAGGAGGTTCGGAGATTCGACGTCCTCGGAGAAAGCAAGAGATTCTGCTGGAACGAAAAAGGTTTCGGTGGTGCAAACAAAAGTTCTTTGACTTCAGCTTTCGATTGAAGCTGCCGGTAAAGTCTCAGAAGAAAGTGAAAGTCTTGTCCCGAAGAAAGATCGGAGTCGAGTCGGGCGACGATAGAAGAGGTCGTGCCGGGAAGAAAAGACGCACGCCCCCGACCGCAGAGGGGGTTGGCCCGAGCTGAGCAGAGCAACGATAGTTTTAGAGTTACAGTAACATGAGTTACAGGATGTCGGTTGAGTCAAAATGAAATAACTATAAGCGAAATAGTTCAGTTGTGAGCTGCATAATGGTTAATTGAGTTTTTGAGAAGGATGCAACTGACCCCATGAGCAAGTGAGCCGACCTGGAGACGCTACAATACTGTGCTCATTGTGGTGGGGGACTTTAAACAGCACCACCCTCAAATGCACAGTGCTAAACTTCACCAGCACATCACCTGCCCTACCAGAGGGGTGAAAGGACCCTGGACCACTGCTGCACTCCGTTTAAAGACAGCTATAAGGCACAATTCCGTCCAGCATGCTGCCATCTTCCTCATGTTTAGATACAAACAAAGGCTGAAACATTTATTTTGAATTGTTAGAACATTTAGAGATCACTACAAGTAATAATACACATAATTTAACAAATTATACCAGGAGTAAAGAATCTCATTTTACATCTTTACTTCATTTACATTATATTAAGTGAGAAAATTAAAGTGACACAGTGACTCATAAGTTGTTTTTTTTGGCTGTTTTGTTTTTAATGTAATTTAAATTAGCACCATATTGTTTGACTTCTTTTATAAATTGTTCAGAATTTAGCTTAGCTTCAGCTCATTTCCTCATATGAATGTGAGATTTACTGAACAAAATAAAAAGCTGTGTAAGAAAATCAGTAGTATTTTGGAATTGATGGTATGTGACATCTTCCAGTTCAGTTTGTGTTTCTGTTCCAAACAACCTGGAAATGTAGTTAGAAACATCCGTCCAAAATATTCTCTAATAAACACAGTGAAGGAAAAGACGAGTCTCAGATTCTTTACTCCACAAAATTCACACGAGTTCTCCATATCCAGTTAGAAACGTTCACATAATTCCTTAACAGGGTAAAAATTCTGTGGAATATTTTAAAGGACACCTCCCTAACTTTATTGTTAATAAAGAACTTATTTGTTATTAACCATACTTTATTCACTTAGTGTTTTCATATTGTGGTGGCAAGTCTGCACTCTGACTTGAAATAATTAACAAATTACACACGGACACAATGGTGCAAGTTAAAGCAAAGAGATAAGAAAGGAATTTTTATTTTGACGTGACAAAAGGCATCTCAAACACAGTGCAATAAAATTACACAGCGGAGAGGCAAAGCCCTCTTTCACGGGTCCTCCTTATATAGAATTTTTAGGTGCATCCTAAACCAAATGTATACGTGACCAACAGCACGAAACTCTTGTAGAATGGTACATCTCACTTCCATAAAAGGAGCTATAGCATATAGAAAGACAAGATATACGATGTTCTTGCATTCCACGAGTAGAGTCGCTCCTGGTACTGACAGCCACCTGGTTAACATCTTCCTTGCCACACACACACAAGTTCCTAAAGGGTTACTTATTCATCTATGTTACTTGTTAAAATTTCCACTACAATATTTAGACGACCAGAACACTGTGGAGCAGGCAGATCATTTCTCTCTAGAACATTTCTAATATTTCTATTACTGCATTTATCCTTTAAAATATTATCATCACCAATAAATATCAGATCACTGCAAGGGATAAGCTGCTGGTCTACAGTAAGAGAGAAGCTTCCAGAATTTCCTAACAGTGAAACACTTTGACTTGGGATTGTGTCAGTGATAATAGCAGAGTCTTTTAGTTTCACAGGAATCTTAGAGTTTTTGAGGAATTCTGAGTAAAAGTAAACCCTGCTCATTAATCAGCTGACTAACTAAATCTTTATTATTCTATACAAAATACTGATGTGTTGAAAAGCTTTTAAGCCCCAATACTTTTGTAAATGCACATTTTATTACAATAACAATAACAACAACAACAACAACAACAGCTACAAGGATGACTGAACAAATCAGTGAATGAATCTGAATGGATCTTTCTGGGAAACAAAAACAAAAGATTCAAGTCATTGGGATAAATCACATTTGAGAGAAAATCTAAATAAACAAAAACAAAGCCTGCATATCTCACAAACAAAGAAGTATACATTAAATTTTGTATTTGTTAATATTGATAGACTGGATTGGATTTTATATGTGAAATATGATGAAGGTTCAAATTTTACATAATACATTTACAATGATGGGCCGTGTATTTCACACCTAGGCCTTCACTGGTGTCCTTCCTGAATTAATCCACTTCTATACCATCATTATGACATTTTATATACACTATATTGCCAAAAGTATTCGCTCACCTGCCTTGACTCGCATATGAACTTAAGTGACATCCCATTCCTAATCCATAGGGTTCATTATGACGTCAGTCCACCCTTTACAGCTATAACAGCTTCAACTCTTCTGGGAAGGCTGTCCACAAGGTTTAGGAGTGTGTTTATGGGAATTTTTGACCATTCTTCCAGAAGCGCATTTGTGAGGTCACACACTGATGTTGGACGAGAAGGCCTGGCTCTCAGTCTCCGCTCTAATTCATCCCAAAGGTGTTCTATCGGGTTGAGGTCAGGACTCTGTGCAGGCCAGTCAAGTTCCTCCACACCAGACTCTGTCATCCATGTCTTTATGGACCTTGCTTTGGTCACTGGTGCACAGTCATGTTGGAAGAGGAAGGGGCCAGCTCCAAACTGTTCCCACAAAGTTGGGAGCATGGAATTGTCCAAAATGTCTTGGTATGCTGAAGCATTCAGAGTTCCTTTCACTGGAACTAAGGGGCCAAGCCCAGCTCCTGAAAAACAACCCCACACCATAATCCCCCCTCCACCAAACTTTACACTTGGCACAATGCAGTCAGACAAGTACCGTTCTCCTGGCAACCGCCAAACCCAGACTCGTCCATCAGATTGCCAGATGGAGAAGCGCGATTCGTCACTCCAGAGAACGCGTCTCCACTGCTCTAGAGTCCAGTGGCGGCGTGCTTTACACCACTGCATCCGACGCTTTGCATTGCACTTGGTGATGTATGGCTTGGATGCAGCTGCTCGGCCATGGAAACCCATTCCATGAAGCTCTCTGCGCACTGTTCTTGAGCTAATCTGAAGGCCACATGAAGTTTGGAGGTCTGTAGCGATTGACTCTGCAGAAAGTTGGCGACCTCTTCGCACTATGCGCCTCAGCATCCGCTGACCCCGCTCCGTCAGTTTACGTGGCCTACCACTTCGTGGCTGAGTTGCTGTCATTCCCAAACACTTCCACGTTCTTATAATACAGCTGACAGTTGACTGTGGAATATTTAGGAGTGAGGAAATTTCACGACTGGATTTGTTGCACAGGTGGCATCCTATCACAGTTCCACGCTGGAATTCACTGAGCTCCTGAGAGCGACCCATTCTTTCACAAATGTTTGTAAAAACAGTCTGCATGCCTAGGTGCTTGATTTTATACACCTGTGGCCATGGAAGTGATTGGAACACCTGATTCTGATTATTTGGATGGATGAGCGAATACTTTTGGCAATATAGTGTATATATATATATATATATATATATATATATATATATATATATATATATATATTTTTTTTTTTTATTTAGTTTGTGCCTCTGACTACTCCAATTATCCAATCAAAAGACGTGAAATTGCTGACGTAATCGTATGCCTGCTAGATGGCCCCAGTGATGCCAACTCGAAATCTGATTGGTTAATGAAACAGTTTCATTGCCACTTATTTTAAGCTAGGAGCACCTGTACTATTAATTCTGAAGGTCTTAGAGCCGGGCAACACATGATGTCAGCCACTAGCTGAAATATGATTGGATAAATACTCATCTACTTATCATAAATACACACTACTGGAAGCAGCGCAACCGAGAGAAAAGCTATGAAATGTAGACAATAGACTATTCGGAATAATTTAATACACATTCATGGAAAAATATATTAAATATATTAAAATGAAAGTCAGTGATTCAGATCACTGCTGTTTAGGCCAGCAGAGAAGGCCTTGCTGACCCTGACAGTCTACCACTGTACATTTATTTGTCAGACCTCTGTGTTTTCTCTCACATTGCTCTTTGTGTTTGTAAATCATCTTCTGTTTGTTTGAGAGCGGAGTTTTCCTTTGTAAGGTTTCTTTAGCTTAGAGGTTAAAAGTCTTGAATTTGGTGGAGATTTTGAACTCACCATCTGAATTTTCAGTCATTAAGTAAAATAAAACAAAAATTGGTTAAAGAAGTGAAACAACTTAATGTAAAATATTAGTACAGAAAGTTTAAATAATTATATGTAAATTAATATGTGATAAGTGATTTAATGGTGTAATATTTCTTTAATAAGTCTACTCAAATGATGGATTTTTCTTTTTTATATCCCGGCATTTATGATCATTATTGAACACAGCATTTATGAATGAACTGCAGTTTTTCGGCTTCGTCCCAATCCGCACTGGTGTGTTTGTATATTGATATTGCAGTTGAGATTCTGTGCTCACTGAATGATACTTTAGAGGATAAACAAACATTTAGTAGTGCAAAATAACACAGGTATCAAATCTAACAACTACAAGATTAAGGAAGTATTTAGCTACTTACTTTTTATATGTACGCACACGATATGAACAAAACTATTAGAATTGGACCAGATACTAGCGACGATCAACCTAACTTCTGCGAAACTTATTAGCCTTGGTACATGTAAATGATATAAGTGATAGCTAGTTTGGCTGACTTGCACCAATGAAATTACAAGAATAAGTCACGTGGTTCACGGATGATACAATATACATTCAAACACAGTAGCATAAAATGTCTGGCAGAGGGAGCCAATGTCATTTAAGTGTGGCCTTTTGTACAGTAATGATACTTAATCACCTGATAAATGGTTATTTACAGTCCTGCATTAATAACAGTTTGATTCTAAATTTGTTTATAAATTAAAATAAATAAAAATAAAAATAAAATAATTTTAGCACCAATTGCCACTGCTTGGTGCATAAATAATGGCAGGTCTCACTACTTACTTTTGTTAGTAAAACTCAACTGATAGTAAAGCATAAATAATAATAGTTACTTTTTTCTGAAATTTACAGTCTGAGTCTTTCATTAGAGCAGAGAGCTGCTTCACTCCAGAGTCTCCTGGTTTCTTCCTGCTCAGATCCAGCTCTTTTAGGAGTAAATGGTGTGTAGTTAAAACTGAATTTAGTCAAATACAGGCATCCTGTGCAGCAGAACTTTTCAACAACCTGCAGAAAGGAAATGTTTTATTTGGTGTTTCCAGAATAATGACACATATTGATGAGAACAGTATGGCTGCTCTTACTTATTTTGTGATTACTTTTCTTTAAATTTAAATGAAATGACCTGTTGTATGTAACACACTGAAAAAATGATAAATAAACTGTTAACTGCAGTCAATTATATACTTAATTTTAACTCATTCTTTCCCAAAGAAACTATGAAGGTTTGTTGCATAGTATTAATTTATGTTTGCTATTAAATTAATTGTGGTCACTTTAGAATCACTTCAGTGTCTTTAATTTGCAGCTTAGATTCTTTTGTACATCAGTGAGCAGCTTCACTCCTGATGCTCCAGGGTCGTTCCCTCTGAGATCCAGCTCTATCAGGTGAGATGATTTCAGAGCTTCAGCCAGAGCAGTGTATCCTTCCTCTGTTATACTGCAGTCTAAACAAAATAGAGAATATAGAAAAAACTGAGTTAACATCTAAAGAAGCAAATCTAGAATTAAGAAGCTCTTCTAATTATAATATTATATTAAAACCAATTACGAGATAAGTGATGTTATTATTAAAGATCAGATGGTCAAAACAAAGCATCTGGTATAATGTGCATTGCAGAAACAATCTGTGTAAACATCTGTAAGCATTCTACAGCCTACATGTAAATGAGAATTAAAACCAGTTACTAAAATAAATTTTTCAACAGGATAAATGACCCAAGAACTACAGCAATGTTTTAAATTATTATAAAATTTCTAGATAAAGAGGTTTTCTAAGAAAATAAGCCATAACTTTTACCTGCATATGTATGAACCTTCATTTTTATTACTCAGTAGATTTCTGCAGTATCATTATATTCTCATCTCTACAAAAAATTATACTGCCTCTGTATCCTGTCAGGTTTATCGCTCATTATATAATCAGACCTCATAATCATTATGCATTTTGTATAAAAGCTCCTGTGAGAGTTTGTAAAACACACAAACAATGATATTTGTCCGTGGATTAACGAAGTTAAATAAAGGCCATTCACTCGGCTGCACTGTTTTCTCACTAATCCGTATGAAGGAAAATGACCTGAAAATGTAAAAATTCTCCCAGAGTGGCAGAAATTTGTGCTGGTTATGTAGAGGTTTAACAAGGTAGATAAGTTTTTGCAATTGCCACAGTTTCCAACTATACAGCTGGTAATACAACCCCAATTTCAAAAAAGTTGGAACGCTGTGTAAAATATAAATGAAAACAAAATGCAATGATTTGCAAATCTCATAAACTCATATTTTATTCACAAAAAAACAATGTTTACACTAAGGAATTATATAATTTTAAGGAAAAATAAGGTCATTTTGAAAAGTTGGGACAGAGACATTTTTACCACTATGTAGCATCCCCTCTTCTTTTAACAACAGTCTGTATCTGGGAATTAAGGACACCACCTGCTGGAGTTTTGGGAGAGGAATGTTGTCCTTTTTGGGTCTGAAACAGGATTCTAGCTGCTCAACGGTCCTGGGCTGTAACGATGCTTGCAGAACCAGAGCACCAGAGGGAGCCATCACCCGAATATTGACATTTGCAAACTCACTTCCTGTCTTACTCGGGTATTTAAGCAGCACGCTGCCTATTGTTCACTGCGAAGCATTGTTCTCTCTAGTGGATTACGTACCAAGCCTTGTTTGTTGTTCCTGATTGCCTGCTACGTGTATGATCTTTGCCTGTTTCTGTTTTCTACGAGTCTCGGTTTTGCGGTTTTGGTTTCTGTTCGCTAGTTCTTGATTTTCCAGTTTTTGACCCTTTCGCTTAGCCATATCGATTCCGATTCTTGCCTGCCGTTTTGTGAATAAAGATCTGCATATGGATTCTACTACGCCTGCCTCGAGCGCGTCCTTACGGAATACTTCGCCTTCAGAGAATCCAGCGGATCCTCGTGCAACCTTAGTTCGCCAAAGACATATGATCCGGTTCTACCAGGACCAGGTGGAGGCGTTAAAAGCCACCAACGCGCTGCTACGACAACGACAATCTCCCGCCGCAGCTCCAGTTCCGCCTCCGCGCAGTGAAATTCCACGCTTCGCGCTGCCAGAAAAGTTTGATGGTGCCGCGGATCGATGCCGGGGTTTCCTGCGCCAGTGTGACAACTTTTTCTCTCAACAGCCGGAGGTATACTGCAGCGATAGCGTCAGATGCGCATTCCTTTTATCTCTGCTGACGGGCAAGGCGCTGGATTGGGCTTCGGCTGTGTGGGATTCGGATCCTCAGGTCAAGACCTCAGCTGATTACTTCGCGAATCTGATCAGGGAAGTGTTTGAGTATCCGGCAGGAGGTAAAGACATTTCTGTCCTATTACTGGAATTACGCCAAGGAACGGACACAGCTGCTGATTTTGCTATTAAGTTCCGCACGCTTGCTGCTCAGTCAGGCTGGAATGAGGCGGCATTAATAGCGGTGTTTCGGGAAGGACTTACTAGAGAGCTGAAGGCGGAAATGGCGTGCAGAGACACTGATGTTACTCTCTCCCAGTACATATCCACTGCTATTTGCCTTGACAACCTACGGCGCCAGCATCGTACTCGCACCCCCACACCTCGTTCCTCACCACGTGGCACTATGGAATACCACAGCCAGAAGGAGGAAGTCACCGAGCCTATGCAACTGGGGAGGTCTCGTGTTTCTGAGGTTGAGCGTGAACGCCGTGTGCAGATGCAGCTGTGCTTCTACTGTGGACAACCAGGTCACAGAGTCTTCCAATGCCCAGAGAAGCCTGCCACATCCCAGAGAGAAGTCGTGAAGCTGGTTTCGAAGGTTTCTCTTCCTGCCTTCGTCCTTCACAATGACGCTCGTTTTTTCGTCACAGCGCTGGTTGACTCTGGATCAGCAGTGAACCTGATAGGCCGAGCTCACTGACCAGGTTGCTGTCTATCAACTATCCCATGCGCTCCGCCGTTAAAAGTCACTGCCATAAATGATCAACCCATTGGGGAGGGCCTTCTTACTCACCACACACCTCTCATGGTGGTTCAGATCGGATTATTTCACAGAGAAAGACTGAGATTTTTCGTTATTTCCTCACCATCAAACCCTGTGGTCCTAGGCCTTCCCTGGCTTCAACTTCATGACCCGGACATTTCATGGAAGGAGGGGGAATTAAAAAGGTGGTCTACCTTCTGCCTAGAGAACTGTTTTTGCAGCCCGATAACCCGTCCATGCCTTTCCACGTCTATCGAAAGCCCCGAATCATCGCTCCAAATCACACTCCCTAAAGAATACCAAGATTTCCAAGAGGTCTTCAGTAAAGAAAAGGCCGCCAGATTACCCACACATCAACCCTGGGACTGTGCCATTGACCTTCTTCCGAACACCACGCCACCTAAGAATCGCATTTACCCCCTGTCACTTCCTGAAAAGCTTGCTATGGAGGAATATATTGAGGAAGCACTTGCAGCTGGATACATCCGCCCGTCTACCTCACCAGCGGCAGCAGGGTTCTTCTTCGTAGAAAAGAAGGACGGCGGCCTTCGACCCTGCATTGACTTCCGAGGCCTGAACGCTATCACAGTCCCGTATCCTTACCCTCTTCCCCTGGTTCCCGCAGCCCTCGAACAGTTACAAGGAGCCAAAATCTTCACCAAGCTTGACCTGCGCAGCGCCTACAATCTCATCCAGATAAAGGAGGGCGACGAATGGAAGACAGCGTTTCACACAACACATGGACATTACAAGTATCTGGTCATGCCATATGGACTCACGAACGCCCCCGCCGTCTTCCAGTCACTTATCAATGAAGTGTTCAGGGATATGCTAAACAAATTCGTCATTGCTTACATAGATGACATCCTCATATATTCCGCCAGCCTAGATCAACACATTTCTCATGTTCGTGCTGTCCTCCAATGCCTCACCAACCACAATCTCTATGTGAAACTGGAGAAATGTGAGTTTCACCGTTCCACAGTAACATTTCTAGGATATGTAATCTCGCATGAAGGAGTAGAAATGGATCAATCGAAAGTGTCCGCCATTACATCCTGGCCCGAACCTACCTCCATCAAGGGTTTGCAACGCTTCCTTGGATTTGCGAACTTTTACAGGAGATTCATCAGGAACTACAGTACCATTGCTAGCCCAATGACTTCACTGCTGAAAGACAAGCCCAAGAAATTAAAGTGGACTGATCATGCCAGAGCTGCTTTTCAGAAACTTAAGAAAAGTTTTTCTTCCGCTCCGATACTCCGTCATCCTAACCCTGAGCGGCCATTCGTAGTGGAGGTGGACGCTTCGAGCTGTGGGATAGGGGCTGTGCTTTCTCAACGTCAACCAGAGTCCGGAAAACTGCATCCTTGTGCCTTTTTCTCCCGAAAGCTCACACCGGCTGAAATGAATTATGACGTAGGGAACTACTATCGATAAAGGCTGCCCTGGAAGAGTGGAGGCACTGGCTCGAAGGGGCCCGCCACCCGTTCCTGGTCCTTACCGATCACAGAAATCTGGCCTATCTTCGGGAAGCCAAGCGTCTCAACCCACGGCAAGCTAGGTGGGCGCTATTCTTTACACGATTCAAGTTTTCAGTCTCCTACCGCCCCGGGTCTAAGAATGGGAAAGCAGATGCCCTGTCGCGAATCCATGAAACCCTGGAGCCACCATCCAGCCCCGAGCCTATCCTTCCACCATCTGTCCAAGTAGCTCCTGTGCAGTGGGACCTGATGAGTGAAATTGAACGGGCTCAATCAACAGAGGCTCCTCCCCCAACGTGTCCACCGACCAAAGTTTATGTACCCACAGGTTTCCGCCAACAAGTGTTACGATGGACCCATGAGAGCCTGAGTTCAGGACACCCCGGCACCCGTAGAACCATTCAGCTGGTACGACAAAGATTCTGGTGGCCATCGCTCAACCACGATGTCGAGGAGTTTATCCGTTCCTGCTCGGTCTGCGCACAGTCCCGAACGAGCCGTCAGCTACCAGAAGGTCTACTTCAACCACTGCCAGTTCCACGCCGACCCTGGTCTCACATCTCAGTAGACTTTCTCACAGACCTCCCTGTCTCTCGAGGTTTCACCACAGTCATGGTTGTAATCGACTGCTTTTCCAAGTCCTGCAAGTTAATCCCCATGAAAGGTCTGCCTACTGCCATGGAAACAGCCACAGCCATTTTCCAAAACATCTTCCGTCACTATGGTTTACCCGAGGACATTGTTTCTGATCGCGGCCCACAGTTCACATCTCGTGTGTCGTCGGAGTTTTGCAAACAACTCGGGATCAATGTCAGCCTCAGCTCAGGGTATCACCCCCAGTCCAATGGCCAAGCGGAACGGCTTAATCAAGAAATTGGGAGGTTCCTAAGAACATACTGCAGCCATGAGCAACACCGTTGGAGTGAGTTTCTCCCCTGGGCTGAGTATGCCCAAAACTCGTTGCGCCACTCCTCGACCGGCTTAACTCCCTTCCAATGTGTATTGGGCTATCAACCTCCGCTCTTTCCTTGGTCCGGGGAACCCTCGGATGTGCCCACAGTTGAAGACTGGGCAAGACGTAGTCAGGAGGTCTGGGAAAGAGCCCATGTTCGTCTCCAGAGAGCGATCCAACGACAAGAGCTCCAAGCTAACCGGCGTCGGCGCCCCCACCCAGGTTACCGAGTGGGTCAGAAGTGGCTATTCTACTAGGAATATAAAACTAAAACTTCCTTGTCATAAGTTAAGCCCCAAGTTTATTGGCCCGTTTAAAATTCTACACCAAGTTAATCCAGTTTCTTTCCGCCTCGAGCTTCCAGCATCGTATCGTATCTCGCCTACCTTCCATGTGTCTTTACTCAAGCCCTTCCACGAGCCTCAAACCACCGGCCCCGCTATCACTGAACCTCCCCCACCACTGGACATTGATGGCTCCCTTGCCTACCAGGTGCGCACCATCCTGAATTCCCATCGTCGAGGTGGCCGCCTTCAGTATCTGGTGGATTGGGAGGCTTATGGCCCAGAGGAGCGTTGTTGGGTTAATGCACAGGATATTCTCGACCCCTCGCTCACTGAGGAATTCCATCTGAGCTTCCCGAATCGACCTGCTCCTCGTCCATGGGGGCGCCCGCGTCGACGAACACCTGGAGGTGTTCCTAGAGAGGGGGGTTCTGTAACGATGCTTGCAGAACCAGAGCACCAGAGGGAGCCATCACCCGAATATTGACATTTGCAAACTCACTTCCTGTCTTACTCAGGTATTTAAGCAGCACGCTGCCTATTGTTCCCTGCGAAGCATTGTTCTCTCTAGTGGATTACTTACCAAGCCTTGTTTGTTCCTGATTGCCTGCTACGTGTATGATCTTTGCCTGTTTCTGTTTTCTACGAGTCTCGGTTTTGCGGTTTTGGTTTCTGTTCGCTAGTTCTTGATTTTCCGGTTTTTGACCCTTTCGCTTAGCCATATCGATTCCGATTCTTGCCTGCCGTTTTGTGAATAAAGATCTGCATATGGATTCTACTACGCCTGCCTCGAGTGCGTCCTTACATGGGCCTTCTTTGTCATATTTTTAGTTTCATGATACCACAAATGTTTTGAAATGGTGAAAGGTCTGGACTGCAGGCAGGCCAGTTCAGCAGTCAGACTCTTCTACTATGAAGCCATGCTGTTGTAGTAAAGACAGATTTACAAACAATCTGCCAGATCTGTCTCAACTTCTTACTAGACCCCTAAATGCAGATGCACTAGATGAAGTAACCAACAGCATAGACAATATTTTTACCAGCACACTAGACACTGTTGCCCCCATCCGACCAAAAAAGGTCAGAGATAAAACACCTGCACCACGGTGCAATAGTCATACTCACGCCCTCAAGAGAGCAACCCGTAACCTCGAGCCAACGTGGAGAAAAACCAAATTAGAAGTTTTTAGAATTGCGTATAAAGACAGTCTGTCCAACTATAGACAGGCTCTAAAAGCTGCTAGGTCTGAGCATCTGAGCAATCTGATTGAAATAAACCAGAACAATCCCAGATTCTTATTTAGTACAGTAGCTAAACTAACAAAGCATCATATTTCTGGAGAGAGTATTTCAGCACAGTTTAGTAGTGAGGACTTTATGAATTTCTTCACTAAAAAATTGATAGTATCAGGAACAAAATATTGGATGTTCAACCATTGACAGTATCCGGTGATCCAGACCACCCTATAGCTCCACACTTAAAGCTACAATGCTTTACCAGCATAGGGCAGGAAGAGCTAGTTAAACTTATCGCCACGGCTAAACCAACAACGTGTTTGCTAGATCCAATTCCAGCCTCTTCTTAATATTATTAACTCTTTGTCATTTCTAGGTCATGTCCCAAAATCTCTTAAGTTAGCAGTTATTAAGCCTCTTCTTAAGAAACCAAAACTGGACCCTGATGAAATATCAAATTACAGACCGATTTCAAACCTTCTGTTTATATCTAAAATATTAGAAAAGGTGTCAGCTCAATTATGCTCCTTCCTACAGGAAAACGATATCCTTGAAGAATTTCAGTCAGGTTTTAGGCCCCATCATAGTACAGAAACTGCACTAGTTAAAATCACTAATGACTGGCTTTTACCTTCGGACCAAGACTGCATCTTGATTTTAGTCCTGCTTGATCTTAGTGCTGCATTCGACACTATAGATCATAATATTCTCATAGATCGCTTACAAAATCACACAGGTATGCAGGGACAGGCATTAAAGTGGTTTAGATCCTACCTGTCTGATCCATACCACTTTGTAGATTTAAATGGAGAACTGTCCAGTGTAGTGCCAGTGAAATACGGGGTCCCACAAGGGTCAGTTTTAGGACCTCTGCTTTTCTCAGTATACATGCTTCCATTGGGTAACATCATTAGAAGGCATGGGATTAGTTTCCATTGTTATGCCGATGATACCCAGTTATATATTTCATCAAAACCAGATGAAATATCTAATTTGTCTAGACTAACTGAGTGTGTCAAAGATATTAGAGATTGGATGACCGATAATTTCCTATTATTAAATTCTGACAAGACAGAGATATTACTCATTGGCCCAAAAACCAGTACACAGAAGCTCTCACAATTCAGCTTGCATCTAGGAGGATGTACTGTTACTACTAGCTCAACAGTGAAAGACCTGGGTGTAATATTAGACAGCAACTTATCCTTTGAAAACCATATTTCCAATATCACAAAAACAGCCTTCTTCCATCTTAGAAATATTGCCAAGCTTAGGAACATTTTATCTGTATCTGATGCAGAAAAACTAGTTCATGCATTCCTGACCTCCAGACTGGACTATTGTAATGCATTACTAGGTGGTTGTCCTGCATCTTCAATAAACAAGCTACAGTTAGTCCAGAATGCAGCCGCCAGAGTTCTTACCAGATCAAGAAAATTTGATCATATAACCCCAATATTATCATCCCTGCACTGGCTACCTGTGAAGTTTAGAATTGACTATAAACTAGCTCTACTCACATACAAGGCTCTAATTGGTTTAGCTCCCACCTATCTCTCCAGTCTTCTAACACGTTACAATCCACCACAATCTTTAAGATCGCAAAATTCCAGACTTCTAGTAGTTCCCAGAATATCAAAGTCCACAAAAGGGGGTAGAGCGTTTTCGTATTTAGCTCCAAAATTTTGGAATAGTCTTCCTGACAGTGTTCGGGGCTCAGACACAGTCTCCCAGTTTAAATGTAGACTAAAGACTTATCTCTTTAGCCAGGCATACATCTAACACATCCCATAACCTTGTGCTCTAGTACATCTGATTAAATGCACATTCAGCTAGTACTGCTAATATTGTTAACAGCAGCTACGCTAATGCTGTTCCATTGTTTCCCTTCTTCTACCCATCCCGAGGCATACAGAGACTGTGCCGGCTCCAGTGGCATCCGGAGATGGACCAGCTCCAGCCAGGTTCTGCTTGTGAGGATTGGAGGAGGATTGGAGCCATGGACAACAACCTCCTTATTGATTTACATAACACTGTACACATGCTGTATCTGCATCACACAATTGTCACCCAAATGAGGATGGGTTCCCTTTTGAGTCTGGTTCCTCTCAAGGTTTCTTCCTCATACCATCTAAGGGAGTTTTTCCTTGCCCCAGTTGCCTCAGTCACCTCAGGCTTGCTCACTTGGGATAACATCTAGGACTGTCTCTCTGTTTGTTTGTTGTTTTTTTATGTCGTTTCCCATGTAAAGTTGCTTTGAGACAATGCTCTTTGTTAAAAGCGCTATACAAATAAAATTGAATTGAATTGAGTTGAATAGTAGATGCAGTATGTGATTTAGCATTGTCTTGCTGAAACGTGTAAGGCCTTCCCTGAGAAAGATGTCATCTGAAAGTATATGTTGCTCTAAAACCTGTACATAACTTACAACACTGATTCCTTTCCAGGTCTTTAAGCTTCCCATTCCATAGGCACTAATGCACCCCATACCATCAGAGATGCAGGCTTTTCACTGGAGCACTGATAACAAGCCAGCTGGTGGATTTGTCTGATCACAGAACTGTTTTTCACTTTGCCTAAGTACTTTTTTAATTGAGCTTTGGCTCAGAGAAGATGGGGCCACATCTGGATCATGTTCACATATGGCTTCTTCTTTGCATGATAGCTCTTTAACCTGCATTGGTGGATGGTACAGTAAGCTGTGTTCACAGACAGTGATTTCTGGAGGTGTTTCTGAGCCCATGCAGTGATTTCCATTACAGAATCCATTACTGTTTTTAATGCAATGCCACTTGAGAGCCAGAAGATCACGGGCATCTAATACTGATTTTTACCCTTGTCCCTTGCAGAGATTTCTCCAAATTCTCTGAACTATTGATGATATTTTGTACTGAAGATGATATTCAAATTTTCGCAAGTTTACATTGAGGAACATTATTCTAAAATTGTTTCACAAAAAGGTTTTGGCAGATTGGTGAACCTCTGTCCATCTTCACTTCTGAGAGACTCTGCTGCTCTAAGATACTCTTTTTATACTCATGTTACTCACCTGTTGCTAATTAAGATAATTAGTCGACGTCTGGGATTTAGAAGTGTGTCGAGATTTTACACAAGGCATGTTTCGAGTACAACTTGGAGTATTCTTCCCAACTACAAGTTCCATCTGAGTTCATGGAGTGATTTCAAAGAATCAAAAGTAATCAAAAGTAAACAAAGTAGCATTTCTTACTTGTAAATGTGTTTTACTGTATATACCTGCATCATTAACATAGACATATTCACCTGTCAAATCTATCATAATAACTCTACAGGAGAAAAATATGCATCTCAGTGTTCACTCAACTCTCCTTCAGTATGTTTACTGTATAGGAAGTGTGATTTTACACTATACTATTATACTATTTCTACACTATAATCATTCTATTCTACATATTATTGACATTCTGACACCATTGTACAATAAAGTAGATTTTAAAGATCTTTTGTTTAAAAATAAAGAAATGAAAAAAATTCTGAGCAGAAATTCTGCCCATTTCTGGACAGTGATCTGTTTACTTTATGTTCACTTTTTCCAGTTTTCTTCCCATCACTTTGATAGTCTATGGCTCTGCATAGTTATGTAAATATTTTAAGTGTGCATTATCCTTGTAATGTAAACAGATTATTTTTTACATTTTTGTTTGCAGACGTATGTTTGGTTAGGTTTATTTTGTTATTTATAATATTGCCCAATGAGATGCTGTACATACATTGCTCCAATTTTCTGTCACCTAAAAGAAAAGCAACTCTAATGGCTTTTCATGGTCTCATGTGGTCCCACAATAAGGTCAGCAGTGTTGTGTAGGAACATGAGAGATTAGCTAATAGATACAGTATCACAATGGTGTTTATGCTGTAGAGTCTGTGTAGGCAGCAGGAGGAAGAGTATTGTGTAAATAACAAACAATATTTACTGCATAATGCTATTAATATACAGTGTGTGTAATATCTGTAGTGTATGCTTGTATTTTGTCTACCCCAAACACACACTGCTAAACAGTCAGTAGCTCTATGGCATGAAGCATGAGCTGATTTTGATGGTTGAACATCAGAAATGCTCCCAGTATTTCACTTCAGATCTGTTTTGTGTGTGTGTGTGTGTGTGTGTGAGTGAGATCCATGTTGTAGTTGAAACTCCTCCTTTTCTCCTCTTCATATCAGTTCAAAGTTGTCATGGGCGCACTGGACCCCACCTCTCGCCAGCACACTCACTCACCAGAATTTTAACTGAGTTCACCTGCACCTTGTTCTCTGTGCACACACTCCCCTATTTATTCACCACTTTCTCACCCCTTTTTCGTCTGGTCTCACACGAAGACGCTGACTCATTAGTAGTAGCATTAGCTATAACCTAAGTATCTCTTTAACTCCGTCATTCCTGCCCTCTCCGTTCAGTTCCCCATCGCCACTTACCTCCTTCCTCCGCGAGGGCATCTCATCTTGGCTCCATCTGCCTCAATCCTCCCGTCGCCGTGGGTGCCAAGCTGAGTATTCCTCTCTTTCCTTTTCCACCCACTTTCCGCATTCCACAATAAACATACCCCTTCTGGGTTTTAACTACTCCATTTGTCCCTGGTGTTTGTGACAAAAGTAAAATGAAAATCAGCAGGTTGTTTTAGTGAAGAGTAAAAACATGAAGTTCTTTGTGGAATAAAATCACAGTGAGTACATGAATATAAAGCTGTAATCTGTGACTGTTAGGATTATTTAGTAAAAGAAGAACATTTCTGTGTTCCACAGTTTATTGTTGTGTTTATCGGATATCGCGGTGTAACGCAGCATCTTATCCTGAGGGAAGTGAACAGACCTGTGCTCCATGCGGGCTTTATTACATACGGGGAAAGATTACAGCTGTTTATTACAGAGAGAATAAGATTAATATTCAGTATAATAATTCCTGACACATGTCCACTCTCTCGCTCTAAAAACGCAGTAATAAAGCAGCAGTGGTTAGATTCCACACACACACTCACACACACGGAGCCATTTTAGTTTGAAACGCTGAAAAGACGGAGAGACATTTGACAGAGTACTTATGCGTATTAATACAAAATAAACCTTGATATTTGTAACTGACTTTATATGAAAGAGCACTGAATATACAGTACATAAATATAAACATTAAACTGTCCACTATCTCTCGCTCTCTCAAACAAAAACAAAAAGCTGCAATAAATACAAATACAACGTAATTTCCTGGTTAGATACACCTGATTCACCTGGCGATGGGGTGGTCGATTCAAGATGGCGGCATGGCTAGTTGTATTTATATGGCTACGTAAAATAAACTTCGGCTATATCTTACTAATTTTGACATAAGAAATAAGTCACAAGTCTTATGTGTTACTGAGATTCTAGGATAAATTTGCGCTGTTTACTGCTATTTCTGGGGTTTACTTAATTCTACAGAAGAGTTTGAGTTAATTTACCATGAATTTGACAGTTCCTGAAGTGATGGACATGGAGGTTCAAAAGATGATGAAAAAAAGACTTATTGATGACACACACTCCTACACTTGCCGAAGCAAAAAAGGAGGTGACTGTGACTCTTTTCCAAACACACCATCCAAAGCACATCCGCCCATGAAGCTTGCAATGGGAGATGCATCAGACGACTTGACCTTAAGTCAGGTACAGCACAGCATCATTCAAATAGTCAAACAGTCGTCCGAGGAAATAAAAGTAATGGTGAAAGAAAACTCGACCCGCATCAACCTCTTGAAAGAAGCACTGGAAGTTGTACATTCTGAAATATTTGACATTCGGAAAGAAAACAAAGACTTGAAAAACAAAAATGAAGAGATTGTGAAGCGGGTCTCTGAGTTGGAGGATAAATTGAATGATCAAGATCGATAGTGTCGGAGATGGAATCTTCGTTTGGAGGGGCTGACTGAACGTACCGAGGATAATGTCAAGTCTCGGGTGATTGAGATCTGTAGAGCGGTGGTTGTTGAGGAGGAGCGTAACTTCGTGGGGAACAATGTGGACATTGCTCATCGCGTTGGAAGACATAGTGCAGATGGCGGCAAGGGAAAGAAACCGAGGCCAATAATAATAATAAGATTTGCTTCCAGAACAGTTCAAGACCGTACATGTAAAGGACCAAAGAGAAATGAATTTCTCAAACAAGATTTTCTTCAAAGAAGTTGTCACGGTCAAAGATAGAGCTACGTAGACTCGTAGTCTCCTCTGGCCTAAGATTGAGCAAGCATGTAAAGAAGCCAAGAGGGCCTTCTATGTGGGAGTCAAGGCAATAGTGGATGGTAAAGAAATCAAACATTAAACTAGAATGCTGCATTTCCAGAAGAAAATGCGAGTGTGATTGCGAATATGTTGCTTAAACTATTGCAAGACAAGCTCAAATAATTTAAAAAACCTTCTTCCCTCACTCTAGCTGATGTCACACACACACACACAGCAGCGGTCTGAAGTCCCTGAAAAATCCATTTAAAAATCCATCTAAAAAAAAACTATAATACTTATCAGCATGAAAAATAATAGCACACTTAAGAAACACATGATGAACATTTTAGCGTTGGAACCAGAATTTTAGCTATTACCATTTAGGACTAGTAGCGCACCCAGGAAACAATAATAATAATAATAATAATAATAATAATAATAAATAGTGACGATAAGAGTGTGATTGCTGATGCAATCACACTAATAATAATAATAATAATAATAATAATAATAATAAATAGTGACGATAACAAGAGAGTGATTGCTGACATAATCACACTAATTATGCTTCTATATGTCATTGGTCTAGAATCATAGTACGATCTGATACAACAGATCTGTTTGCTGCAGTAATACATAATTAGGATATTATTATTTTTTTCTATTTCTAATGTAACTTATACGGATGTTATTGTTTATAGGATGTTACTTGACTTTGTTTTTTGTGATACTGGGACTATATAACAATGTCACTTAATTTGTTTTTGTTACAATCAAGCAAACAGGATCTCAGCATTTGAATCTGAAGTGTGACTGGTGTATGAAAAGTTGGAAATAAGAGTACCCTTTATACTCTCAACACTTACATTCCTTTATATTCATTGTTCAATTCAATGTTCTATCAAGGTTTTTTTTTTTTTTATTTCTCTTTCAAGTTCATGTCAGTAAGTATTTTATAAGTTAATGCCAGGGGTCTACGAAACATGCTAAAAAGAAAAGCTCTGTTTTTGTTTTGTAAAGGAAAACAAGCTTATTTTTGTTTCATTCAAGAAACTCATGCCTGCAAATATGATATGCTTTTCTGGAAGAATCAATGGGGTTCTGACATTTGGTTCTCTTTTGGTGCCTCAAATAGAACAGCAGGTGTCGCCATTTTAAAGGACAGGTTTTCAGGGAAAGTTCTAAATCACAAAGCAGATAATCAAGGTCATTGGATCGCTCTACTTATTGATATAAACCAAGATAAAATTATTATAATAAATATATATGCCACCAGTAATACAAAAACAAATGAGTTAATCTTTCAAGATATTGAAGGGCATATTAATCATTTACATTCAAATTTTCCCACTGCTGAAGTGATTTGGGTGGTGACTTTAATACAGTGTTTGATGGAAAACTAGATCGATGGCCACCTTGAACTGACAATACGGCATGTGAATTAAACAATGTTTGTTTACGACTGAACATAATTGACATATGGAGATGTAAAAATCCACAATTGCTTTCGTATACATGGAGTAATAGGGACAGGTCTCAACAATCACGTATTGATTTTTGGCTCATTTCAGAACATATAAAAGAAAAAGTTGAATTTGTTACTATTGAAACATCAGTTTTAACAGATCACAAAGGCATATTTATTAAAATTAATGTATTAGTTTGTCAATCAGGTAGAGTTAAAAGAGGATATTGGAAGTAAAATAATAGTCTATTGAAACATGATAAATTTTGTGACCAAATTAAGAATATAATTGTTAAGTATTGGCAACAGGCTTCTTTGATTCAAACTTATGGGAAGTTATGGGAACAAAGAAACTTTGAAATAAGGGACTATGCAATATTGTATGAATATTTACTAAGAAAAAGAAATAAAATGAAAACAAAATAATTAATGAAATAATATCTATCACCTGTAAAAATAACCAAAATATTTCAAGCACTGAATTATTAGAACTTGCTACACTGCAGGATGAGCTGGATGATATTTATGAAGAGAAAGCTAGGGGTGCGTTTGTTAGGTCAAGACAAAAATGGATGGAAGCAGGAGAAAAAAATACTAAATATTTCTTCGGTTTAAAAAAAAGAAATAGAGAAACAACTTCTGTAAACAAATTAATAATAAATGGACCAATGATAATCCCAAGGATATATCTCATTTTGTTAATCAATTTTATAGTAAATTGTATAATTCAAATAATCTACTAAATGATGCAGACTTTTTTCTTAAAAATTTATCAACCAATATTAATAAGATCACAAAGATTACAAAGATTTATGCGATAAAGAATGAAATATTCAGGAAATCACTAACTGTATAAATAGTCTTAAAGGAAGTACATCTCCTATAAATGATGGCCTGACGGGAGTTTTATGAAACTTTTTGTAACGACCTTGCACCCTTTTTATTGGCAGTCTTTGAAGAAGCAACTGGTTTGGGAGAAATGCCCACATCACTAAAACAAGGGGTAATTACACTTATACCCAAACCTAACAAAGACAAATTGCTCTTGGAAAATTGGAGACCAATTAGTTTGTTAAATAATGACACTAAAATCTTTTCATTAATTTTTGCAAAACTTGAGAAAAATTTAAACTCAATAATTGATGAAGAGCAGTCAGGTTTTCTGAAAGGCCGTTATATTGGAAATAATATAAGATTAATTTTGGACTTAATTGATTATAGACACCTTATTTCAGATGATTCTTTTATATTATTTATTGAGTTCTATAAAGCATTTGACACTAATTGAACATTCATTTATGTTCAAAGTTATTTACTTTTTTGGTTTTGGTAAATTTTTTCAAAAAGCAATTCGTACGCTTTATAATGGTGCCAACAGCTCAGTCCAGTTGTCTTACGGTACCTGTCAGAGATTTGATATGGGCCATGGGATAAGACAAGGATGTCCTATATCACCTTTTCTCTGTATACTGGTTACTCAGGTCATGGCTGCTCATATCAAAAAAGCGGGTTTTCATGGAATTTCAGTGTTTGGTAAAGAAATTAAACAATTAGCCAATTAGCAGATGATACCACAATTTTTGTCAAAAATAGTGATGAAATGGATAGTTATTAAATGTACTGAAGAATTTTCTGAAATCTCTAGATTGAAGATGAACAAGAATAAGTCCACATTATTCTCTCTTAAAGATTGTCTCCTGAAAGAAATTTGTGGGATTCCAATTAAAGACAATGTCACATACATTGGGATAAAGGTGTGTAAAGATTTGAATCAGAGAAGCCGGTTAAATTTTGACCCTATTGTTGAGAAAATTGGTAACAGGTTCAATATGTGGCTTATGAGAGATTTGTCCCTATATGGACGTGTTCTACTCTCAAAAGCAGAAGGGATCTCAAGGTCTGTTTATAGTTAGTTGCTTAATGAACAGGGTCTACTTTTAATATATTCTGAATTTCTCAATAAATTTATGATTCCTGTGAGACCAAAAGAATATTCTATTATTTTTGATGCAATTCCTGGCAAAGTCATATCTTTGTTACGAAATCCTGGATTTTCTCCTGTGGATGCTGATCTTCAGATCAGTTTTTGTTGTGATGCTATATTTATTGGGGATATTAATAGATAGATGTAGTAACAAATATATTAGAAATATTTTAAAAACAAACTAAGAATCTGTCACTCATCTTTTGACTGTGCATACTCACAAATGTTTTGGGTGGATGTTTCTAATTTCATTTCTATCTTGTTTGGAACATGTATAAAAATTTATTTGTATGATGTTTTTTTCTTTGTACAGAATGATGTTAATTCCAAAAGTACGATTTGTTTTATTATACAACTCTTTATTTTCCTTGGGAAGCATCACATTCATGTGAAAAAATGGACTAACGCTAAGCCAAACTTTAATCATTTTATAAAAGAGATTAAACAATATGGAACCACATTAGACAAGATTAAGAGCAAAAAAGCAAGAAAGACCTATGAAGCGTTTCGTCACGTTAAATTGTTGTAATTTTAACCCCTGGCTTGAAAGGTTCTTTTTTGTTTTATTTTCTTCTTTTTCTTTCTCTTCTATATTTCTCACTTGATACTCTTTAAATGTGTTTTTGGTCATTTGTACTTGTTGCGAGTGTTTTATGCCTGTGCAAATCTGTATATAATTTTGGTATAATAATATAAAAAACACCTGGCAATGGGGTCAAGATGGCGCCGTGAGGCAGAGACTGAGCGCCCGTCAACAAAACTAAATCTAACATAAGACAGACTTTTGTTCACAGTTTGTGCTATATTCAGGAGCTAAATGACATTTATGTGTTACAGTCTGTTTATTCTTGAGAAACATTTCAGCTGACCGCAAAAGAAAAACTTTTCGGTGATGTCAGCCAGGGGCATCGCTAGGGCTCGAGCCCCGAATGATTTTATCCCGAATTTTGCCACTGGAGTGTAGTAAATGTTGATCGGTTTAGTTGAGCACCATTGCAGTTTACTGTACGCGATTTTGACAGACACACACAAAAAAAATACCACGAGAGTGTGCGCTCGAATATGCTCTAGAACCGCTCTCGTGATACTTTAATGTCCTACAGGGTCAGAAGCAGTAGGGTTCCATACAAAAATATATTTTATTTAACCCGAGAAAATACAATGTAAGAAAATAAAACCAAGTTCATTTATTCAATCATTCATTCATTCATTTCACACCCAAACATCTAAAACTGCATCTCTTAATGACAGTTAAACAAGGACAGGCTCTTGTTCTCAAGTAAGATAGAACAATTCAATTTCTATTATTAATACACACACACCTAGTGCACTCACAACCACCTCCCAAGGAGCACCACACCCGTGTAGGAAGCACTGCACCATAGAGCCGTGGTTCCTGCCAACACAAGAGATACAAATTAAAACAAAGAAAATCAACACAATTACAGCTGGTGGATGACACTTGGTTGTCCATCCCAAAATAAATTAACAAGAAATAAACAAAACTAAAGTTCAGTTAATAACTTAACCGAAACCCACTATACAGGAATGTACAATATACATATAAAAATAAAGTAATTAACTACATGGGATTTGTCGGCAAGGATTATTCCATACCCAAGACGTACAAAAGCCTTAAATTAAATAAGTCTAAAGATAGATCTAAATAAAATATAAACTTTTAATGCGCTAAGACATTACAGTCTGAACGTCATGACTTTCTATTATTCACCTAATGCAGTATTTAAGTTAAAATACAGACATGACTTAGGTGAACAATGGACCAGAACAGACTCCATCATTCAGCTGTTCTGTCTATTGATAAAGGAATTCTCAGCACTAGAAATACTCGTATGGTAACTGACCGTTTTACTCAAGTCCAGTCTCGGAGATACGCTCTGATGATTCCACCCTCAAAGAAATAGGATAGAAAAGTCACCAAGAGCATGAAGTAGACAAGATACAAGCAGCAGGAGAGATGAGAGAATTAGAGAGGAGAGAACAATAAGAGAAGAGAAGAGAGGCTGTAAAAAATAAATAAATAAACAAAGAATAATACATACAGTAGTGTCAGTATAAATGAGGAATGAAACAAGAGGTGCAAGTATAATATCAAATTATTGTTTAATAATAATAATAATAATAATAATAATAATAATAATAATAATAATAATAATAATAATAATAATAAAGGATCTACACGACACTGCTTCAAACACAAGCTGTAAAAGAGATAATATTTCATGGTATACCTGTGAGAGAGAAAATGTAATGAATTTAATGAACTACTTTTTTAGTAGTAAGACTCTGAAATGATGGGAGGAGTCAGAAAAAAGATTGAATGAAATTTTCTAAAGTTTCATACTGTTTGTGTTAGGTGTTTATCAGTAAACAATATTATATAAAAATGCCCTTACAAAACGTGTTATCCTTGCTTACCCCCCCCCCCCCCCCCATGTTTCGGGCTCTGCCCCTGATGTTTTCAAATCCTCCTCCTTTTCTCCTCTGCGTATCAGTTAGAAGTGAAAGTGAAAGTCAGCAGGTTGTTTTAGTGAAGAGAAAAACATGAAGTTCTTTGTGGAATAAAATCACAGTGAGTACATGAATATAAAGCTGTAATCTGTGACTGTTAGGATTATTTAGTAAAAGAAGAACATTTCTGTGTTCCACAGTTTATTGTTGTGTTTATCGGATATCGCGGTGTAACGCAGCATCTTATCCTGAGGGAAGTGAACAGACCTGTGCTCCATGCGGGCTTTATTACATACGGGGAAAGATTACAGCTGTTTATTACAGAGAGAATAAGATTAATATTCAGTATAATAATTCCTGACACATGTCCACTCTCTCTCTAATAAAGCAGTAATAAAGCAGCAGTGGTTAGATTCCACACACACACACACTCACACACACACACTCACACATACACACACACACTCACACACACTCGGCGCCATTTTAGATTAAACTGCTGAAATGTCGGAGAGACTCTAAACCGTTAGTTTCAGATCGGAACATCTCATACTCCACAAGAAAGAATGATTTTTAACGATTCTGTCCTGAATAATAAAATTATTTACATCACAAGTCAGATAAATATCTGAGTGTAGCCTACACCTGCTTTATAAACCACAGGAGAACTGTGCTTTTATTTCCTGAAGAGGTTTAGAGATCTGGAATAAATATAGAGGAAGTAAAATAACTTTTTAACATACATATATATGTATTTTTGACAGAGTACTTCCTCGTATTTATTAAAAATAAACCTTGATATTTGTACTTGATATTATATAAAGGGGCATTGAATATACAGTACATAAATATAAACATTAAATATTAAACTCTTTACACATCTATTAATACCAGAGAAATGCAAAACTTCACAAATTTTCATACAGAAATTATATGTAATTATGTGATTTGATGTGATTTTAGATCAATATGTTGATTTAATGTCAGTTATTAATAACTATAATAGTGTACTATGTAAGTTTAACAAAGAACTAAACTCATTTTTCCCTCAGTGGGTTCTAGAGCTCAGTAACTGATTCCTCAGGGTTTTTTAATAAAAGGAAAGATTTCAGGTTACTGTGTGGTGGTTAAGTTTTCCTTTTATGATTACATATGTTTAATTACTCTTATATCATTTAATCTCTTCTGTCACTAAAATCGAGGCTGATGGAGATTAACAGTAAATGTCAGTGTCGGAATAGATAGGGGGGAAGCATGAGGAAGCAAAACAAAATTAGAAGTAAAATTCATATAGATTATACAGACATTATGGTATAGGTGGACATCACAGAGTGAAGAGAAGCTGAAGAGATATGATGCTTATGTAGGCCTGTAAGGTGGCTGTGTGTAAAAAAGAACCTTTCTAGTGGTGGGTAATAACTAAGACAAGTGAGGAAAACTAAAAATACCACTAAAATACCGTATTTACTGTATAAAGATTGTGAATGGTAGTCAAGCACAGATGTGGTGAATCTAGGGCCGGATACTAGGATACATGATAGTGCATGAAGTATGTGATGTGATTAAACTGACAGAAAAGAACAGGATAGTGTGAATGAGAGAGCCATAGCATCAGTAAGAATAAACAAAATAGTTTAAACAACTAAGTAACAAGTGAAACTAAGTCACAAGTAAGTAATTAAATAAGGATAGTGTCCTCCCTTAAGATTTTGGGAAAATAACTAAATGTCAGGTAACCACAATGATCCTCACAATACAATTATACAGTGTATGGGATATAATCATAATAAATAAACTGCTGGTACTATTAGTAATAACTAATATTAGTAAATGATACCAACACTTGTAACAATAAGACAGAGCTCACTTGAACAAATATAATTAACAGCACTGTGGTCAGTGATTGGTATTCACATGGTCATCAGTTAAAATAAAAAGCTAGACAAGAGCTAAAGGAAGGAGGGGTTGTTTTTATAGGGTATATTAATTCTCAGAAAAGTTTGCAAAACAGTCATGAGACTAATAAGCGATAGGAGGTGTAAGAATGCCAGGATAAATATCAGGGATTTTTACAGACCGGTGCACTTGACCGCATTGAGCCTGACGCTGTGTATTTGAGTGCCATTTTGGTGTTGTTGTTGTTAAGGATCATCTTGATACATTAAAGCCAGTTGCTCCTTCTCATCCAAGCTAAAAGAAGTTTCTTTATTTGATTTTTATAGATTTAGTGACGTTTTTGTAAGTGTTTAACAGTAATAGGTAATTGGGGAAGACTTTATAACCACCCTATAGTGTGTCCACTCAGAGGGGGACTTTGAGTTGGAGGCTGAGATTCTTTGTTTTGTTGAAGAAAACAACTCCAAAATGATAAGCAGAGTCAGAGTCAACTTGCAGAAATGAGGTGATGTACAAACAAGACACAACATAAACCAGAAACCTGACATTTGCTTGTAACCATTAATACTGTAGCACTGAATCTACAGGCTTGGTAGAGACAGATATGTGACACTGAGCATATACTTTACAATGAGCTGTTGTGCAGTGAGTCCTTAAATACTGAATGTAAGTAAATACTGAGTGGGTCCATGTGTGTGTGATCATGACAGTGACTCTGATTGAGTCTGAGAGTGTTTGGTGCTGTAGTTCTCATTGTCCATGTTTGTAGGCTGATCTGGAATTCATGACCTAAATAGTTTTGAAAGGAAGCTTGGAACAACCTTGAAAGAACACAGCAGTCACTTTAAAAGAGCTCCAGAAGTCCTGTGCAGAGATGGAAGTACCTGTTGGACCAAGAACCATCTCTGTAGTACTTCATAAATCTAGTCTTTCTTGCAGAATGGTAGAATAAGGGCAACATGTGAAAAAAGGTTCTCTGGTCTGGTGAGGTGAAAATTGAACACATCACCTGTTTAATACCATTCCTATGGTGAAACATGGTGGTGGCAGCATCATGCTATGGGGTGCATCTCAGTGACAGGGACAAGGATACTAGTAACAATTGAGGGATGGATGAATGCAGCTAAATAAATGACCATCCTTGAAGAAAGCCTCCTATTGAGCTCACACAAACTCTGACTGAAACAACAAATCACCTTTCACCATGACAATGACCCTAAGCAAACAACCAAAACAACACTGGAGTGGCTTCAGGACAAGTCTCTGAAGGTCCAGGTTAAATGACCCAGATAAAACTCCTACTGTAACCTACTGTTGTTTTCTCACCAGGACAAAGCTACGCTAATTCTAAGAGACAGCAGACATTAGACTTTCTGAAATAATGTCGGGGGAGTGTGAGGATCTCAGAACATCTGAAATGATTCATCAAGAGGAGCAGCACAAGATACAGAGGTAAGTGTGAAGATTAAAAATGATATATATTTTACTGCTGTCTGAGTGTTCTAAATACACATAAGGATATTTACATGCACTAACCTAAATCTATAAAAAAAATAGTGCAGAATTGTGCAGAATGTAATATGTTTATTTATTTTTAAAAATAGTGTTTAAAAATTTTTAAGAAAAAATATGTTACTAAATGGTCCAAAAATGGGAATAAATATCAAAATTAGTAGCAAACTAGCAGCGCCATGGTAATGGCAAGGTAATCTATTGGGAAAAGAAACAAAACCAAAGAACTGAAAGAACAGGTCAGGAAATCTGTGTGATCAGAACCAACAGAACCAAGACCAGTAAAGCTGTGTGATAAAGTCACAGTAATGTAATAAGCAACAAGTCCAAAAAGTAGAGCGGTGAACCAGAGCCCTCTGCTGGTAGCCAGGGGAATTGACAGGTTTGGATGTGTCTTTTTTTGTAGCTTCTTTTTTAAATATCTGCAATTATGAAGATTTTCTTAAAGAGACCATGAAATTGTATCAGAGTCGTAATTTATTTCCTAAAACAGAAAGTGATTAAACTCTCTCTCTCTCTCTCTCTCTCTCTCTCTCTCTCTCACACACACACACACACACACATTGCAAGCATCTTTTCAACACACATTGGATTGTTTATATAGAGCAATTTCCCTGTATGTTACAGTTAAATAACAAACCTTCACTACATTTTAGGAACTTTACTCGGAAAATCTCTTCTTCCAAAAGTACAGTATGTTTGCTAGTTGCAAGTCTTTATTCTGCTCTGGTCCAGAGGTTCAGTATGGCTGACTGTGCTCTGGCCAAAGCACCTTTCAAATCAGGATATATAAAGAAGCTGTATATACATAATGGCATCCTAAGATATTTAAATCATTATATTTTATATCTTTAAAACTTTCTCTTTGTTTTAGTGAAACTAAGGAAAGGCCAATCTCACCTGTGTCCAGCTGTGTGTCCTATAAGAGTGACCGCTCACTGCCAGACCCTCCCAACTTTAAAGCTGGAACATCCTCTGTGGGAAGGTATTCCTCTTGTCTTCTTACTTATTCAAGTCATGTATAATGTAGTTTAATGTACTGTATGTGCTGTGGCTACAAGTGACAAGTCAAAAGTTAGCATCCCTGTGGTTTCTGGGTAGAAAAAAAAAAGTTTTGTCAATAAAGGAATCTGCCAATAACCCTTGGTAAACTCCATGATAGAATAAAACCTAACGACACCCAGGTGGTCCAGAAGCTTGTCAGTGGAAAATCTACCATATTTATCTTGTCAAAGTTCATCATAGTCAGCTTCCTCAACCCAACATGTGATACTGCAGGGCTCTCACTGCTTGGCAGTAATCACAATAATTTAGGAGCTAGAGGTGAGAAGGTATACAGGTGCTTTATTTGCTGGAGCAAATGGAGATATTCAACTGGAAACAGAGAACCGAAACAGGCTTGCAGATACAAATGCAGGTAAGTTGTTTATTTAAACACAGAAGACAAATCCGAGAAATGTAAGGCAAAGACAGAGTTGAAAAACTAGGCAATTGTCAGTCGAGGTGCAAACAGTAATACAAGGGTTAGGCTAAATACAATAACACAAAGAACTTGTCAAAAGTAAAAAAACAGGTAAACATAAACAGAACAAATGTCCTGGTAACACCACAGACTAAACAGAAGGGAGTGTATACTTCACAACATTAAAATGAAAACAAAGTCCTCTAAAATAGTCACTGTGATTATGTAACTCCAAGTATAATAATAACAAGTGACAATGACCAGAAAGGTGACCATGAACATGTATGTTGTGGGAGGAGTCCAGTGCAAACATTTTTGTAGGTTGCAGTGTACTGTGGGAAATGGAGTGTTTGATGTTAGTGGATTTCACATATAATGTTCAAATGTACGCTAAAATGAATTATATGTATTGAGAAAATGGTATGTTAAAACACTGACCACAGGAACAAAACCGGTGAACTGAAAGAACAGGTCAGGAAATCTGTGTGAACAGAACCAACAAGAAACAAGACCAGTACATTTTATTATGATAGAGTCAGTATAATGTAATAAGAAATAAAAACTTCATAAAGGAGAAAGCTGAAACAGAGTCCTCTTGTGGCAGTGAGGGGAATTGGCAGGTTTGGATGTATTTGAGCTGTGTTTTTTTGTTTTGTTTTGTTTTTAAATACACTGAAAATATGGAGTAATTTCTCTCTAATGGTATAGTTAAAACACCCAGAGAAACTACATTTTCACTACAATTTAACAACTTTACTCTAAATATCTCCTCTGCCAAAAGTACAGCATGTTTACTAGTTGCACCACACACAGGAAAGCCCCATAAAGCTGATCATAATGGCAATGTCGTGACCTGATGGAGCCAGTAGTTCTACACAGTAGTAGTTCACAGTGTTAGGGTATAAACCTTTCTAAAATTAACGGTATATTAGAATAGATAGGACAGTGGTGGCTCCGTGAAAAAGTTTAATATTTGCATCCCTGTGGTTTCTGATTAGAAAAGTAAGAGTTTGTCAATAAGGGATAGGATTAAATAAAATATTAAAATAAGCAATACCCAGGAGAACCAGAAGCTTGTCAGTGAAAAATCTACTATGTTTATCCAGTCATAATTTAACATGTTTGTTTATCCACAGAAACCAAAAACAGAACCCAAAATTCATCAGCACAATGGAGTCCATATTCAAGGTGTGTGTGTGTGTGTGTAAATAATATACACTCTTTTTATTAAATATTAAAGTAATTTTCAGTTAATAGTTTACATTTACAGCAGCATTATTTGTAATCAGACAAAAGTGTATTTGATTCTGTTTTAATGTCATCTTTACCTCTGATTTACAAAGTGCTGACACTGGAGACTTGAATGTGAAATAAATGTCTACTTAAAGAAAACTTCACCGTAGTAATGATTAGACACATGTTTAGTTAATAGATGAGGAGCGTTTGCCATACAAATCTTTATAAATCAGCTGTTACTATAGAAACAGATAAGAATGAGAAAATTAATCCAGTTCACACCTTCTGACCAATCAGAATCCAGAATTCAATAGATTCTTTTTTTCTTAGTAATTTTATGTTATCGTGTTTTTTCAGGATATGTTATTTTTTATGTTATCAGGAGCTGGAGCACAAAGTCATCACAATGTTGAAGAATGAGCTGAACAAGTACAAGAAGGTACTTAGTGCTGATTACCCAGCATGCTCTGAGAGGGGGGAGGTGGAGGAAGAGGATCTGCACTGTGTTAGAGAGGGTGTGCTGAAAATCACACTGTACATCCTGAAGAACATGGAGCAGAAAGATCTCGCTCACACCCTGCAGATCAGTAAGAGCTTCTGATTATTACAACATTTTATCACTTTAACGGAAACACACTGGACCACTGGTCCATATTATCCTACTGATTATAATCTAATGAATAGAGTTTTACAACAAACACATGACTCAGGGAGAATCCTAGTGTTCTGGTTCTTTTACATCTTACTGATGTATATATTAGGAAGATAATCCAGTTTTTGACCTGTATTGAATTTCACATTGAGTATGTTGTTCATACATTAAAATTATGACCATGACATTGTTCTGTTTGTTAGAGATGGCCTCTGTGTATCAGAGAAAGCTCAAATCTGGACTTCTAAATAAATGTAAAAGAATTAATGAAGGAATCTCACAGCATGGGACATCTACACTTCTGAATCAGATCTACACAGAGCTCTACATCACAGAGAGTTGGAGTGGAGACATCAATAATGAACATGAGGTGAGACAGATTGAGACAGTGTCCAGGAGACCAGCAACAGAGGAGACACCCATCAAATGTAATGAGCTCTTTAAAGACAAGTCCATCAGAAGTGTGCTGACTAAAGGAGTAGCTGGAATTGGAAAAACAGTCTCTGTGCAGAAGTTCATTCTGGACTGGACTGAAGGAAAAGCAAATCAGGACATCATCTTCCTGTTTCCACTTCCCTTTAGAGAGCTGAATTTGTTGAAGCAGGAAAACTTCACTCTGATGAGCCTTATTCATCAGTTTTTCCCAGAAATTAAGGACCTGGAAGTAATAGACAGTAATGACTACAAAGTTCTGTTCATCTTTGATGGTCTGGATGAGTGTCGACTTCCTCTAAATTTCCAGAACAATGAGATGTTGAGTGATGTGACAGAGTCAGCCTCACTGGAAGTTCTGCTAACAAACCTCATCAAGGGGAATCTGCTTCCCTCTGCTCTCCTCTGGATAACCACTCGACCAGGAGCAGCCAATCAGATCCCTCCTGAGTGTGTAGACCAGGTAACGGAGGTACGAGGGTTCAGTGATCCTCAGAAAGAGGAGTACTTCAGGAAGAGGCTCAGTGATCAGATCCTGGCCAATAAAATCATCACACACATGAAGTCTTCAAGAAGCCTCTACATCATGTGCCACATCCCAGTCTTCTGCTGGATCTCAGCCACTGTTCTAGAGAGAATGTTGGGTGAAGCAGAGAGTGGAGAGATCCCTAAGACTCTGACTCAAATGTTCACACACTTCCTGATCTTTCAGATCAAACACAAGGAGCAAAAGTACAGTCAGAAATATGACCCTGATCCACAGAAGACCAGAGAGAGTGTCCTGGCTTTGGGAAAACTGGCTTTCCAACAGCTGGATAAAGGAAACCTGATGTTCTATGAGGAAGACCTGAGAGAGTGTGGCATTGATGTCAGAGAAGTGGCAGTGTACTCAGGAGTGTGTACCCAAATCTTCAGAGCAGAGTCTGGACTCCACCTGGGGAAGATCTTCAGCTTTGTACATCTGAGTGTTCAGGAGTTTTTGGCTGCATTATATGCGTTTCTCTGCTTCAATGATAAAAAACAAACAAATGAACAAACCACTGATCTGTCTGGTCTTTTCACCACATCAGAAATGTCCGACTTCCTCAAGGGTGCAGTGGACCAGGCCTTACAGAGTGACAATGGACACTTGGATCTTTTCCTCCGCTTCCTTCTGGGCCTCTCAGTGGAGTCTAATCAGAAGCTCATTCGAGGTCTACTGACACACACAGGAAGCAGCTCTGACTGCCGAAAGGACATAGTTAAATACATCAAGTTAAAGTTTGAACAAAATCCATCTCCAGAGAGATCAATCAATCTGTTCTACTGTCTGAACGAGTTAAATGATGATACACTGGTGAAAGAGATCCAAAGCTACATGAACTCAGGTCGTCTCTCTGAAGCTGAACTCTCACCTGCTCAGTGGTCTGCTCTGGTCTTTGTGTTGCTGACCTCAGAGGAGGATCTGGAAGTGTTTGACCTACAGAAGTTTATAAGATCAGATGAATGCTTTAAGAGACTGTTACCAGTCGTCCAGCAAGCTACAACAGTTCTGTAAGTAAACCCTGTTTCTCTGTTAAACTCAGTTTTTAGAGCTGTTCTGATTGGATTTTACAGAAATATTCCTAAATACTCTGGATAATATATTTATCTTAAATACGGAGACATTGTTAGACATTGTTGACACCTTTACAGTGTTTAAACAGGGTGTTTAATAGAGAGGAATGCTGACCTGGGCACAATGAGCTATTGAGAAGAACATTAATAATGAACACAAAGTGTAAATTGTTCACATAAAATATATTCCAAGCATGGAACATTGTGAGAGGGCAAAATGACGGCTGTGTGTGTGTGTGTGTATGTGTGTGTGTGTGTGAGAGAGAGAGAGAGGTTAATACTTTTCTAGAGACTAATGGCTCAGTCCTCCCTCATGCTATCTATTAAATATACTTTTGTGGGAAATAAAAAAATGGAAATAAACACACTCAGTACAGAATTTGATGAAAACTGCAGTTTAATGAAATGGTAGGCAGCTAGGCCCCGGCTGGGGCTGACTAGAATGAATGTGAGGATAAGGTCCGGTTGTAGCAGGAGTGATAGGATGGGTTGAAGAGGCCATCTCAGTCTAAACTGAAGTATGAGCTCCAGCCACAGCTGGCAGGATGTGGTAGAGTGGAGAAGCAGGAAAGACGGGGGGGGGTGTAAGTGGAGAGATACTCAAGCAGAGACAAAATGTTGGTGTCTAAGAGTGCCAGAAAATGATGTAGATGTTGTGTTAATGTCTAATGGGAATCTAAAATCGAGAAACCAGAAACAATGTGAAATTAAAAAGCTCTAACTTAAACATTATGGGAAAAATTTTGAGCAAAGAATTTATTGAAAATATGGGAGGAGCATCATGGAATAGTTTATATTGAGGGGAATTTTGGTGAATCATTCTGGGAAGTCTTGATGAATTGATCTGAAGTTGACTGCTGACGTGCAATAAACCCTATTTTTGCTTTTCTCATCCACGGCTCCTGTGAGGATTATTTTTTGTTAAAGTGTTACTGAGTTGAATAGTTTGATAGAAGTGACCATATACCCCATGTCATGGAAAAAAACATGGCACTGTTTAAACTTAAGAGCTCATAAGGAGCTCATCATTAACGGCACATGGCAGCAACCAGATGAAAGAGACTGAAACAAAATGTTTTCTAAATGATTCATCATACATACTGATGAAGTAGATTACTCTTTTTAGTATCAGCAGTGGTTTAAACGTGTTACACAAAATGTGTACTAGTCCAGTAGATATACACTATATTGCCAAAAGTATTCGCTCACCTGCCTTGACTCGCATATGAACTTAAGTGACATCCCATTCCTAATCCATAGGGTTCAATATGACGTCGGTCCACCCTTTACAGCTATAACAGCTTCAACTCTTCTGGGAAGGCTGTCCACAAGGTTTAGGAGTGTGTTTATGGGAATTTTTGACCATTCTTCCAGAAGCGCATTTGTGAGGTCACACACTGATGTTGGACGAGAAGGCCTGGCTCTCAGTCTCCGCTCTAATTCATCCCAAAGGTGTTCTATCGGGTTGAGGTCAGGACTCTGTGCAGGCCAGTCAAGTTCATCCACACCAGACTCTGTCATCCATGTCTTTATGGACCTTGCTTTGGTCACTGGTGCACAGTCATGTTGGAAGAGGAAGGGGCCAGCTCCAAACTGTTCCCACAAAGTTGGGAGCATGGAATTGTCCAAAATGTCTTGGTATGCTGAAGCATTCAGAGTTCCTTTCACTGGAACTAAGGGGCCAAGCCCAGCTCCTGAAAAACAACCCACACCATAATCCCCCCTCCACCAAACTTTACACTTGGCACAATGCAGTCAGACAAGTACCGTTCTCCTGGCAACCGCCAAACCCAGACTCGTCCATCAGATTGCCAGATGGAGAAGCGCGATTCGTCACTCCAGAGAACGCGTCTCCACTGCTCTAGAGTCCAGTGGCGGCGTGCTTTACACCACTGCATCCGACGCTTTGCATTGCACTTGGTGATGTATGGCTTGGATGCAGCTGCTCGGCCATGGAAACCCATTCCATGAAGCTCTCTGCGCACTGTTCTTGAGCTAATTTGAAGGCCACATGAAGTTTGGAGGTCTGTAGCGATTGACTCTGCAGAAAGTTGGCGACCTCTTCGCACTATGTGCCTCAGCATCCGCTGACCCCGCTCCGTCAGTTTACGTGGCCTACCACTTCGTGGCTGAGTTGCTGTCGTTCCCAAACACTTCCACGTTGTTATAATACAGCTGACAGTTGACTGTGGAATATTTAGGAGCGAGGAAATTTCACGACTGGATTTGTTGCACAGGTGGCATCCTATCACAGTTCCACGCTGGAATTCACTGAGCTCCTGAGAGCGACCCATTCTTTCACAAATGTTTGTAAAAACAGTCTGCATGCCTAGGTGCTTGAATTTATACACCTGTGGCCATGGAAGTGATTGGAACACCTGATTCTGATTATTTGGATGGGTGAGCGAATACTTTTGGCAATATAGTGTATATAGACATATATTATACATATTACAGTGCATCAGTAATACTGACCCAACCTCTTATCACACTCATAACACTGGTCATTTTGGTAATTCTGTGAATAAACTGTATATCACTGATTTTATCTCTTATATTTATGTCTGTGTTCATAAAGGGTTGAATGTTTTCTGAGTTCCTCTGACATTTTCTCCTTTCAGTCTCAGTGAGTGTAACCTGACAGAGAGAAGCTGCTCGGCTTTACACACAGTTCTCAGCTCAGAATCCTCCAAGCTGACTGAGGTGGATCTGAGCAGTAATCCTCTGGAGGACTCAGGAGTGAAGCTGCTTTGTGCTGGACTGAAGAGTCCAAACTGTAAACTGGAGAAACTCAGGTCAGTTCATCTCTCCTATGAAACTAATACACAGAGAATAAAGGCTGAAATAAAGATTGAATAAAGAATAAAATAATTACAGATTGATAATGACATGTTTATTTTCTGATCTGTATAGGGGTATAACACCTGTACATGGAAAATTAAGCAGGATTTTAACATTAACTGAAAGTTAAAAAAAAAGAAAGCTAAAGTAAAATATATGTATTTATGAACAACCATCTGAGTATCCAGTATATTTTTACTTTATAAATTACTATTGATTAACTGACAAATGTGATTTGATTCTTAAGTAGACATATATTTTTGTAGCCACCACTAAAATACAGTGATACATCTCTACTGGTACAATGATTTTGTTCTTTGTTCAGACTTTCAGACTGCAGTATAACAGAGGAAGGATACACTGCTCTGGCTGAAGCTCTGAAATCATCTCACCTGATAGAGCTGGACCTCAGAGGGAACGACCCTGGAGCATCAGGAGTGAAGCTGCTCACTGATTTACTACAGGATCCAGACTGTACACTGAACACACTGAGGTGAACTATTTATACATAACAAATGCATTATTACAATTACTGTGAAGAAAATGTGAATAAAAATATATCATGAAAGTACTTTCTATTAAATCTCAAATATCTTTATAATTTCCTGCTTACTGATTCAGTTCTGGCTAAAAGCTTTTAAAGAGAATCAGAAAAAAATCATCCCAACAGACTAATCCTGTTTCTCATCACAGAGCTGTTATACAATTAAATATCATTAAACACAGGAATCTGTTCATATGAACATTTAATATAATCAGTATAAATGTTATTGCCTAATAGTGCATACACTTTTATAGTTTCTTTTATCCTGAGACACTCAACCCTCAACCAGCAGCATGAGTTCATGCCCACATATGTTCTCTTTATCTTCTGTCTATGTTTGGTTTTGTTTTATGTTTGTTTACTTCACCATGTGTTTGTATTGATTCACGTCATGTCTCCGCCCCTGTATTGTCATTGGTTATTCCCCGATTGTGTCAGGATTGTTTTCACCTGTTTTCAGTTTCATCCCTGATTTGTCCGTTTATTTAAACCCTTGTGTGTCATGTCTTTGTCACAAAGTATCAGTGTTCGCAATCGCAGATGCTGAGCGCTGTTCCCTGTTCTGTAGTCTCTTGTCTAGCCATAGCCATAGCCATAGCCATAGCCATAGCCATAGCCTGTTCGTTAGTTAGCTCTTGTGTTTATGACCTGTGTTTCTGTTTGCTGAGTTCTGTGTTTTCTCCCTGCCTGTTTGTCCATTTGCTGATCTCCTGACTTCTGCCTATTTATTGGATTTGTGACTTTGCCTGGTGTTTGTTGGATTGTTCCCCAGTTTTTTGAGTAAAGACTGCTCCAGCTGTACTTACATCCACCTCTGTGTTTCACTTCACCCATGTGATGGAGGTATCAACACCTCTGCTATGTGACATAGCCCTTCTTTTCATTAGAATCATCCTGTTCTATTTTTTTCTGTTAATCCTATTCAAGTAATTTTAGAGTCTGGGTTGTTTCTGGTAATTGACAGAATATGATAAACAAATAAAAAAAATAAAAATATACTTCAGTTACAGCCCTTCAGGATCTCATACAAATTAATGATGTGGCCCAGGCCAGTCTGATAGTTTGTTGTTTTTCTCTGCAGTCTGTTAAGTCCTGAGGCAGAGGAAGCCTGTTCTGCTTTAACTGAAGTTCTGGGTACAAACCCCTTACTGCAGAGAGAACTGGATCTGAGTGGGAAAATATCTGGAGACTCAGGAGTGAAGCAGCTCTCTGATCTGCTGAAGGATCCACACTGCAGACCTCAGAGACTCAGGTGTGTGGTCTGATTTCTGCATCTAATCTTGTCCTCTTTGCCAGCAGTGGTGTAGCGTTGGTGCCTCCAGGGTTCCTGTTTTGATCCTGGCCGTGTGGCAGTGTGGAGTATCACATGATCTCCCTGTGGGTTTCCTTGTTGTTCTCCAGTTTCCTTCTGGAGGTGTCCTTATGCTAAATGATCCCTGTGTGTGAATGATTGTGTGAATGATTGTGATGGACAAGAGTCCAGGGTGTGTTCCCACCTCATGTCCAGTATTCCTGGGATAGACTCCACTTCTACCAGCACACTGACCAGGATAAACCTTAACCTCATAGATGAATAAATAAATATTTTGTTTACATTAAAATCTATAAAGCTCTCTTACTATGTTTTATATAAACTACTGCTGTAAACAGTACTGTTGCACTGAAAGTTCTGGATTTGATGTGATTTCCTGCTCTGATGGAAATTTTATGCACATTCACACAGTGGTGATAAACAGTCCACTACATTCTGTCCAACTCTGGACACAGCAGTTTATTTTTAGATGTTCATGATGGTTGGTTATCTGTTCTCTGTTTGGAGATCTTTTTCTCAGCTGTGTTCTCTGTCTGCAGGCTGAATAAGAGCAGTATTACACACAGAGGCTGTACTGATCTGATATCAGCTCTTACTTCAAACCCTTCACACCTGACAGAACTGGACCTGAGTGAGAACACACTGGGAAATTCAGGAGCGATTCAGATCTCTATGCTACTAAAGAATTCATCCTGTAAACTCCAGAAGCTTGTGTAAGTTATTTGATTGTATAAGTTACTAGATCATGGAGGTGGAATGAGATCATTTTGAACATATTTGTAATATTCAGAACAGATTAATCTTCATCAGGGTAACTGGGTTTGTGATATTTGTTTTCCTCCCACTTCAGTCACTGAGGTGCTACCTCTTAGACACATGAAACCAGCCAATAACATCTGCTCACGCTGCATCACAGGGCAGTGTTACACACTCAGAGGAAAGTGCCATCTGCCAGCGTACACCAGCTCATAGATGTTCATGATGGGCTCAGAATGCCCCTAATGCCCCTCCCCTCCTGAGAGCATAGCTAGTTTTGTTCTTTTAGCTACAGAGACTCTCAGTCTTGTGATGATCGGACGAGAGCTTTTCCTGTTAAACCACACAGGAGCCCATGTTACTGTCTTTGAATTAAACATGTTTCCATTTTCTCCAGACTTTCAGACTGTAATATTAAAGAGGAAGGATACACTGCTCTGGCTGAAGCTCTGAAATCAAACCCTTCATCACACCTGATAGAGCTGGACCTCAGAGGGAACGATCCTGGAGAATCAGGAATGAAGCAGCTCAGGAATTTAATAAATGATCCAAAATGTAAACTGAAGACACTGAGGTGAGCTTTTTTCCCAGTATTTGTAAAATCCAGCCTTAGATTCTGAGTAATTGATTAGTAAGACTCATCAGACTGCTTCAGTTTCACTGTTTACACCACTGTATATCTGATCAGTACAACTCTGAAGAAGAAAGTCATTATCACATCATTACATACAGTAAAAGTCTTTTCTTCCAAGCTGCTCAAAGTGCACTAGAAAAGTACATGGTTACTTATTATTTATTTATTTTTTTATTACTTAATTCCAATGTTAATTCCAATTATAAACTGAACAAGGAAATTCTCAACATGAAAAGTGCTGAAGTAACAAAACTAATATTTAGGAGAAATGTTCCATTATTTCCACCATTGTGAACTGGACATTACTGGAAAAGTCACACTGCATTGCTGTATATATAATTAGTGTCAGCATTTCTCTGTTCTTTCTCTCTACAGGGTGTTGAAAAGTCCTGATGCACAGAAAGCTTCTGATCATCTGACTGAAGTTCTGGGTATAAACCCGATACTGCAGACGGATCTGAATCTGAGTGGGAAAATAAAAGGAGACTCAGGAGTAGAGCAGCTCTCTGTTTTACTGAAGGATCTACTGAAGGATCCACACTGCAGACCTGAAACACTTCAGTAAGGAACTGAATTCTATATTAATCTGTAAACTTCAGTTAGTGATGTTAATGCTGAATGGTTTGTCTTTAGATTATCAATCATTCATCTAGTTTTCAGTCTTTTTCAGTAGTAATGAGTAGTTTGAGGAGAAAAGACGTCCCTCTGCATACAGAAGTGCTAAAGAAAACCCCTGTGATTAATTGTGCTTTCAGGCTCAGTGAGTGTAATCTGACAGAGAAAGGATGTTCAGCTCTGCTCACAGCTCTCAGATCAGAACACTCCACCCTGAAGGAGCTGAATCTGAGTAAGAACAGGATTCAGGATTCAGGAGTGAAGCTGCTCTCTGAGGAACTGAAGAATAAACTCTGTAAACTGGAGACTCTGAGGTAACGTCCAATTACTACACAAACATCTGATACATTGAAAGTATTGAACTCTGACTGGACACTGAGATTCAAGTACCAGAATACTGTGGTTTCTTATCATTGTCTCTACATGCTAATGAGAAAATCAACAGAATCGCTTAAATAACTTGGTCACATTACAATATTTACTTTTTCAATAATATGAAAATACAAAACAGCTGCATACAATACAGTAAAAAATCTGTTTACATGAACCAAAATAATGTCTGAGTTATATAATAAACTAGAAGAATTAGATTATTACTTGTCCAAGGTAGCTTTAATCTGTTGTTGAATTCTCCTCTCAATGCAGTATTCAGAGCTGAGTTCCTCATATATACATATTCAGAGCTAAGTGAAATGTGCTGCAACCCAAAACACACAGTATGTTAGTCTTCACTTGAACATGGACTGAGATCACCTCACTCAAATGATCTTGATCTCGAGTGAATAAATGTTTCATATGTGAAGTATCTGAAAAAGCATCAAAATAGTTATCAAGTTTACCTTTTTTTTACAATGAATGATACATTTTTCTACAAATAAATTAAAAAATAAATCATAAATCAAGACAATTGTTTATCCTTTGTTCAGACTTTCAGACTGCAGTATAACAGAGGAAGGATACACTGCTCTGGCTGAAGCTCTGAAATCATCTCACCTGATAGAGCTGGATCTCAGAGGGAACGACCCTGGAGCATCAGGAGTGAAGCTGCTCACTGATTTACTACAGGATCCAGACTGTAAACTGAACACACTGAGGTGAGGAAAAATGAAAGAACTTTATCTTTCTACCACTTTAGAATTTGAGGTTTTGAAAATGACTTCATTCTGCTTAATGGTTTAATTTGAATGATCTGATGTCACTATGTCACATTGTAATGTTCAGTTTTCTGATGAATCAGGAAACATTTCTGGATAGAGTTTTTTCATGAACAGTTATAAATAGTAACAGTAAAGACTGATAATTATCCATTTTATTAAGACATGAGGATGAATGTGCACTGATTCTGTAACAGATATAGCTGGATAAAGGATAAGGAAACTCACTGAAAACAGAAACTGAAGCTGAAACTGAAGCTAAAGCACATCACCATCAGCTCCTTATTGCTCTCAGTACACAGTTATTAACGTCTCCATATCATTTTTCTCTACAGGTTGTGGAAAAGTCCTGATGCAGAGGAAGCCTACACGTGTCTTACTAAAATGTTCAGTAAAAACCCCTTACTGCACACGGAGCTGGATCTGAACAACAAAACACCTGAAGACGTCAAAGTGAAGCAGCTTTCAGCTCTGCTGCAGGATCCACATTACAGACTGCAGAAACTTAGGTAAGAAACAGCTAGAAACACACACATCTCTATTTTCCTACATTACTGTAATGTAGCTTTTACAGGACCTGGAAGAACTTTATTAATGTTATTTATTCATGATACAGATGTTTGTAATGTTCAGTACAGATGTAACCTCGTGTTGTGAAAAAAGATGTGTGACTGCTGCTACTTGCTGTATTTATTCTCACAGTGTGTGTATCACTGACCCTCCCACAGATATTAAACACTGTCCGAGTCTCCAAACACAAATAGATGCTTCTCATATACTTTGTAATTACAGTTTTATTAAATTTTCAAATTGTTAGTGGAACTTTGTCCCAAACTGAAATAAGATTCATCATTGTCTTCTCACGTGTTATGATTCTGCTAGTTCTGCTAAAATATCAACATAAACTTTACTATTTTATTATGGAGATGTAATATTCTACATGGACTGGCCTTGAAATGAATGACCCTTAATGTCCATAAGATAACAGCCTTATTTTAAATAAATTAAATTATTTTAAAGTTACATTTAGTGACACAAACTAAACTTAATGAAAGAAAACCGGAGACTGGAAACTGAAGACACAACAAAATAAACTACAAGGTGGAAAAAAGTTCTGCACAAACAACTAAGTCCACCATTTGGACAGGAAGTGGAGCAGTGGGTGTGTTCTAGCAGAAACTAACCTGACCTCCACTCTCTCTCTCTCTCTCTCTCTCTCTCTCTCCAGGTTGTATAAAGGAGACAGTATTACAGATGAAGACTGTTCACATGTGATTTCTGCTCTGGTTTTAAACCCTTCACACCTGAGAGATCTGAATCTGAACTGGAATAAACCAGGAGAGTCTGGACTGAGAAATCTGTGTGATTTCCTGAAGAATCCTGAATGTAAACTGCAGACACTAAAGTGAGAAATGAACCTTTACATTTTAAAGCTATCAGTCTAAAAATAGTCCAGTTTTATTATAACACTAATAATCTTTTAGCAGTTTAATATTCTTCAGTCCTTTATAATAGATTTTGAAATACCTTCTGAATATTTTTTAATATGTGCATATATATAATATTTAAATAATAATAAAAATCATAATAATTATAATAATTTTATTATTAGTTGTGGTATGTTATTATAACACTACTGTGTATTAGGTATATGCAGTGGGTTCAGAAAATATTCCTTTAAAACTTTGCACATTTTATTGAATTATAGATTTCATTATGAATTTATATTTTTTCTCAGACTTAAACAGAACACACATTATACATTTATATTTAATTTTTATTGAGGCTCTAATTATCTTCCTCTCCCTCTGCAGTCTATATAACAGTATAAGAGGGAAATCCTGTGCTGATTTGTCTTCAGCTCTCTGTACAAATCCATCACACATCAGAGAGCTGGATCTGAGGTGGTGTGAACTGGGAGACTCAGGAGTGGAGAAACTCTGTGATCTACTGAAGAAACACGAGTGTAAACTGGAGAAACTGCTGTGAGTAACTCAGTGATGTGATGAAACAGCTTTCTGTCTTAAATCAATTAACTCGACTCAACAGTTAACATGCTGTTTATGTCAATTTAAAATAATTTATTGCAAAATATGATGTTCCATATTGACATTTTTTAAAAGTTGAAACAAAAATAGCTTATTCAGCTGCTTTAGTTTATGGTAATAAGCTGTGTAAATAAATATTACTAATAATATAACACAAGCTCTCAGAGGAAGAAACAGTTGGAGACCCCTGGTTTAGAGAGATAGTGTCAGGGTAGGCAGGTGAGGACCCAAATGCAGAACACAGTCAAAGTTCAAAATAAGAGTCTTTAATAAAGGCAAGCACTGGAAATGGCAGAGTTCTCAGATAACAACCATAGAACAACCGAGAACCAGGGTAAAGCAGGCTGGGCAGAATCAATCAAACCAGTCCAATAATCCAGAATCAGTAACAGAATCCAGTCTGATAATCCAGAATCAGTAACAGAATCCAGTCCAATAATCCAGAATCAGTAACAGAATCCAGTCCAATAATCCAGAATCAGTAACAGAATCCAGTCCAGTAATCCAGAATCGGTAACGGAATCAAGGCAGAGACAAAGCAGGCAGGAACAGATCAGAAGTTAGCTTCAGGAACAGACACACTCTTAAAACAAATGGTCCTATTTAGAACCAGAAATGGTTCTATCACTCGCTTCATATATGGAACCCCAAAATGGTTCTATATAGAACCATTTTAATGGGTTCATTAAAAAGGACCCCAAATGGTTCTTTGAATCCAATTGAGATGGTTCTTTTTAGAACCATTTAAGGGTTCTTTATTATTGAAAGAGTTATTTATTATTGAATAAGAAAATATAACCAATCCAGAAAATTAAAAAAGTTTAAATTTATTATACAAAAATATTAGTGTCATATTTAAAATTGCACCTCTGTATATTCTGTATTAGACAGCAAAACTTTACATTTAAAATGTTTAATTACGTTCAATCATTTAGTTTTAATTATTTTACTTAAGCATTTTCAATTTTTAATAAACATACATAAGCTTGTTTATGTACTATATGTACATATACAGTACTTAACTTTTACATGTATCTCTGAAATGAGGAAAAACAAATCACAATGCAGTTAAAAACAATACATGAACAATTAAAACATCTATTAAATAGCACTACACTTTATACAATTTATACTTCTTTTGCAATCCTGATGATGTTTGGGGCCATTTCATTTAGAGATGTTTCCATGTTCTTTGGCAAGTCTGTTCCAAACCTCATCGTCATTTCATGAAGCATCTTAAATACAAAACATTTGTTTACTTCAGGTGCATATATCCAAATTACACATTTTCAGCCAAACAAGTTCCTTAAAGTCAGCATGAACTGGAGGTTGCAACTGACTACCATATAGTGATGTATTTCCGAGATAGAATGTTCAATAAGAAAAAGAGTGGCAATGGTAAAGTAATCAAAATTACTCCAGGCATTGAATCCCATATAATTAAAATAACATGAACTTGATTAGAAATACAGTGTAGATATCTAGATCTTCTTATTAAAAATCTGATTCTGTATATACAGTATCTCACAAAAGTGAGTACACCCCTGACATTTGTGTAAATATTTTATTATATCTTTTCATGTGACAACACTGAAGAAATGACACTCTGCTCCAATGTAGAGTAGTGAGTGTCCAGCCTCTATAACAGTGTAAATTTACTGTCCCCTCAAAATAACTCAACACACAGACATTAATGTCTAAACCACTGGGAACAAAAGTGACTACACCCCTAAGTGGAAATGTCCAAATTGGGCTCAATTAGCCATTTACCCTCCCCAGTGTCATGTGACTTGTTAGTGTTACAAGGTCTCAGGTGTGAATGGGGAGCAGGTGTGTTAAATTTGGTGTTATCGCTCTCACACTCTCTCATACTGGTCACTGGAAGTTCAACATGGCACCTCATGGCAAAGAACTCTCTGAGGATCTGAAAAAAAGAATTGTTGCTGTACATAACGATGGCCTAGGCTAAAAGAAGATTGCCAAGACAATTTTATTTATTTATTTATTTGTTTTTTTTAAATTTGGAAAACTTAATTCTCCATGTTGATGATTCTTTTTAAAATTGTTGTGAAGAAGACCTAAGAATAGAAGAATTTGACAGATGTATTAAAAAAATGGCATCCAACAAGTCACCTGGCCTGGACGGACTTTTTTTTTTTTTTGACTAATTTTTATAAATGTTTTTGGGAAGAAATTAAATTTCAACTCTTCCATGCACTTCAGGAATGCATAGTAAAGAAAGAACTCATGACAACAATGAAGCAAGGTATAATCACACTGTTACCTAAGCCAGGAAAAGATAAAAGACTGTTAAATAAACTCAGACCTATAACTCTACTGAATATTGATTACAGAATTTTAACCTTAGTCTTAACTTCAAGATTAAAATTAGATCTAGGAAAGATTATAAGCTTAACACAATCAGGATTTCTCAAAGGAAGATCCTTTCATGATAATATCCGCTTGGCTTTAGACCTTATTGATTATCCCCACTTGATTCAGGATGAGGGTTTTATGCTTTTCTTGAACTTTTACAAAGCTTTTGATTCAGTAGAACATGATTTTATTTTTGAAACTCTAAAACACTTTAGATTTGGTAGAAAATTCTTAGACATCATTGTTATGCTATATACCGATATTAATAGTAGTATTTCCCTGAAGGTATGTGCCCCAGATTCAAAATTAAGAGAGGAATTGGACAAGGATGCAGTCTATCACCTCTCTTATTAATCTTAGTCACAGAATTATTGTCAATTCTTGTTAAAAATTCGAAGATTGAAGGAACAACTGTAAATAGTCATCAGGTAGTCATTAGTCAGCTAGCTGATGACACAACCTTGTTTTTAAGAAATAGAGAACAAATACCTTTAGCCATACAAACAACAGAGTGCTTCTCCAAGGCATCAGGATTAAAATTAAATCTAGATAAATGTGAATGTGCATAAAAGATTGTCCTTCAACATCTCTTTATAACAAACCCGTTTAGATAGAGGTTAAATACCTTGGAATTTGGTTAAGCAATTGCTCTGAAACAAACGAGAGAAATAACGTCCAGAAGGTTGTGAGCAAATGTAAAGGAATTCTAAACAGCTGGTTACAAAGAGATATTAGTGTTTGGAAGGATGATTCTCACAAAAATTGAACTTCTATCCAGGATTATCTACCCTGCACACTTATTACCCCTATCACCTAAAATGATTAAAGAAATAAACCAGCTAATTTTTAACTTTAATTGGAAAAATAAACATCATTACACCAGAAAGAGTGACCTGTTGAAACAGTATGAAGAAGGAGGATTAAAAGCACTTGACTTTGAAATTGTCAATGGTGTTCTGAAAAATAAATGGCTTCAGTCTTTTTTGAGGAAGGGCAACCAACCATGGTTCTCCCTGCCCACTATGGTGTTTGATACTCTAGGTGGTATTGAATTTCTATTGAAATGAGACTTTGATGTATCCAAGCTGCCTGTTAAACTCTCGGCTTTCCACCAAAAGGGCTTTTTATACTGGAAAATCATTTTCAAACATAATTTCAGCCCTCACAATTTTCCACTTTGGAATAATAGACTTGTACTGTGGAGAAGGAAATCAATATTTATGGAGGATTTTATGGAAAAACATATATGGTGGATTGTGCACCTGCTCGATGGAAATGGGAAGCTGTTACATCATGAAGATTTTATTAGTACATACAATGATGATCTCTCTCTAAAAGATTACACCAGACTAACTCAAAGAATTCCAAAAGCACTTTTCCATCTAATTACAAATGATTAGGAAAATACTCTGAACCCTAGGCTTCCAAAATTGTACATTAATGGTATAGAGATATCAGACAGAAAATGAAATATTTTTCTTAGAAATACTTTGACCAATATTCTTTATCTCTGTTTGACAAGAACTACTCTCATGTTTAAAGACCTTCCCAAATGTGATTTGTCATATATCAGAACCAAGTATTTAAAATGTCCAATTCCCCCAAAATATAAAGAAGTACATTTTAAAGTGTTAAATGGCATCTATCCATCCAGCAAACTGCTTAGAAAAAGATTTAAACTGACAGTCAATACATGCTATATATGTAACACCATGTTAGGAACCACTGAACATTTGTTTTATGAGTGTAAGACAGTCAAGAAAATATGGAAGTCGCTAAATCAATGGTTAAGATCAAAACACATACATGTGGACTCTTTCTCCTTCCAAGGAATTCAGCAGGGTTTAATAATGGGCAACAAAAATATATAATTTATTGTTAATAATTTCATGCTAATTACTAAATATTACATACACAAATGCAGATTTTCCAGATCACCCCCAGTGTGGATAGGACTGAAAAATGATATCCTTTTGTTCATAACTTGCCTGAAATTTATTAAAAGCCCCCAGGCACAAAAACTTGATAATCTGTTAACTGAATATAACCTATGCTCTATGTAATCCCCCAGTGTTTTTTATTTTATTTTATTTTATTTTATTTTATTTTATTTAAATTATTTATTTATTGTGAATTTTTTTATCTGTCTAATCATTTATTATTTTTAATATTACTTCTTTATTTATTATAATTATTGTTTTTTTTTATTATACACATGTGCATATTGATCTATGTGAATTTTGCTTATATTTAATTGTTTTATTCATTTGGATTAGCAGTTATGTAAGAGATTTAATGTAAACGTTTATCTAGCTTTCCTAAAAGACTACAACTTATAATGTGACTAGCTAAAGAAGTTTTGTTTACTGTTGGTTCTATAATGTTCATATATTAATTATAAAAAAAACAGATAGATAGATAGATGAGTAAATGGAGAAAGGAGGGGTAGGGAGATAAAAAGCTAGATAAGCAGATCTAACAAATAACTAAAACACCACAGCAGCTAGCAACAATAGCAGAGTTTAGAAATGTGTTAGTGTTCTTACTTCAGTCATTTCTACATCCTTTCTTTCTCTAATGTTGGAATAAACTCTGTTTCCTTTTCTGCAGACTATGGAACAGTATAAGAGGGAAAGCCTGTGCTGATTTGTCTTCAGCTCTCTGTACAAATCCATCACACATCAGAGAGCTGGATCTGAGGTGGTGTGAACTGGGAGACTCAGGAGTGGAGAAGCTCTGTGATCTACTGAAGAAACACGAGTGTAAACTGGAGAAACTGCTGTGAGTAACTCAGTGATGTGATGAAACAGCTTTCTAATAAAAATCACTAACCAGAACAAAGCTCTTCCCAGTCCTAGCTAGTAATGTCTAACTAACGTGTCTAACTTGCTCTCTAGATTAGATTTATTATCAGTAATAAAGATTAAATAAAGATTTATTTGAACTCTGGTGATGAGGAGGATGTGGGATTAGGAACAAGTAGTGAGAGGTATACAGTAGTTATAGCAGTGAGGTGCTTTGCTCTACTGGGAAGTGGATTTCATTTCATTCTCAGTGCTTTATATCGGGGTTTAAACCAGAAAACAAAGCACAAGACAACAAGTCTTCTAACAGTAACATACATTGTCTCTGTACTGAACTGATAATCACCTATCTGCAGTGACTGACACATAATCAGTACATTACACATGTGAGTGTAATAAACATTTCAACTTAATCAGCTCTACACTTCCTCCTCTGAATAAGGAAGATGTTCTCTTCTGTTTTTCTGTGTCTAAGAGTCTGAACTGATCACGTAAACAGGAGCATTAAGTTGTAATTATTGTAGAGGAGCGTGAGGAACAACGAAACACAGGACAAAATGTCACATGGACTTTTTATTAGATTATTACACAAGGTCAGGCAGCGTGTTCTTCTGACCACATCACCACATTTACAGAGTGTAGACCATTTGGACATAAGGGACATCACAACATTGTGTTGGTTTGTTTTTGTTTTTGTTTTTTTGTGTGTATGAATTTTTTCTTAGGTTTGTAAAAGCACTTGACTTTGAAATTGTCAATGTTGTTCTGAGAATTAAATGGCTTCAGTTTTTTGTGATGAAATTAGCTTAAAATTGAAATATTTAAGTGTAATTTTAACTGGTTATAATTAATTATAAATATTCAAATGGGGGTTTTAGAACTAACTGTTAGAGAATCAATAACACAATTATTTGATTTGTTCATCCAGTGAACAGACAGTATAATTATGTATTAATTCCAGGGAAAGTTATCTTCCTGGCCAAGAAAGAATAACTACTTTATAAAGTACTAGCTGTAATTTAGCACGTAGCAAGAGCAATGTTCAGGGACCCCGAAACTGTGAGCAAAGCACAGAGATAATCACTCGTGAATAAAATGCATTTAATAAAACAAACACACAACACATACTAACTACGACACACATAACATAAAAGACAGAATAAGACCTATAGAGAGAGAATAAGGAGGTAAAGAGAGAGAGAGAGTAAGGAAGGGAATACGGAGGAAATCAGAATGAGAGAGAGAGAGAGAGAGAGAGAGAGAGAGATAAGGAAATAGAGAAGAGATCAAATATGTCGAGTTTTGATTACAACTGTGTGAGAATCGTCAGGGTAATTAGGATTCGCCTTAATAAAGGGGCTTCAGCTTAAAATTGTGCATCTAAAATAATTAGTAACTTTTACTTGCATTGGTTCATTGATAAGAGTCCTGATGTAGTGGACCAAGGAGGTTCAGAGATTCGACGTCCTCGGAGAAAGCAAGAGATTCTGCTGGAACGAAAAAGGTTTCGGTGATGCAAACAAAAGTTCTTTGATTGAAGCTGCCGGTAAAGTCTCAGAAGAAAGTAAAAGTGTCAGGCATGCATTTCTGGGTTCCATGTTGCTACTTCCGGTTCCGGGACGCAACTTCCGGTTTCGCGATCTCATTTCCGGTTTCCGCCATTTTATTCTCCTCAGTCCTATATAAGCTAGCGAGCAGTCCATGCTCCTTGCCAGATGGTCTCTTCAGTCAGCCTTGAGCTTCTGAGACGGCATCCTGCCCTTTTCTTCAGTTCCTGTCTGCCTGGTTTGTCTCTGCCTTCCTTCAATCTATGACTCTGCCAGTCCTATGTTTAACCTGTTTCCTGGATTTGGATTATTGGACTGTATGCTGCTAATGACTCTGCCTGTTCTACGTTTAACCTGTTCTCTGGATTTTGGATTATTGGATTGTATGCTGTTAATGACTCTGCCTGTCCTACGTTTAACCTGTTCTCTGGATTTGGATTATTGGATTGTATGCTGCTAATGACTCTGCCTGTTCTACATTTAACCTGCTCTCTGGATTTTGGATTAGTGGACTGTATGCTGTTAATGACTCTGCCTGTCCTATGTTTAACCTGTTCTCTGGATTGTGGATTATTGGACTGTATGTGGTTGTTTCTTTTACTGATTCTACCAGCCTGCTGTATCCTGGTTTTTTTTCAGTTTTTTTTTCTTTTGGAGTTGACTGAGAGCTCTGCCATTTTTTGTGCCGTTCTTAATAAAGACTCTAAGTTTGAACTCGGACTGTGTTCTGCATTTGGGTCCTCACCTGCCACCCCTGACAGTACCATCTGGCCAACATGGACCCAGCAGAGCCACAGAACATGCAAGCCCTTCTAAGCTCCTTGTCTGAGACCTCCACCTCTCACGAACGTCGTCTTCAGGATCTCGCCTCGGCTACACACGAACTGATCCGTCGCATGAATCAGCTTTCAGTCACTCCACCCTCTTCAGCTCCCCTGGCGACAACGACACCCACAAGCTCACCAAGTCATCTTTGAGAGCCACACCTGCCTTACCCCGAACGCTTCTCTGGTGAACCAGGTCTATGCCGTGCATTTCTGATGCAATGCTCAGTGATCTTTGAACTTCAGACCGCTCCAAGGTAGCATATGTCATCTCCCTGTTGTCAGGCAAGGCCAAGCTCTGGGCGACTGCCGAGTGGGAACGTCAGTCTGTACTCTGCTCCTCCTTTGAGTCTTTTTCCGATGAACTCCGCAAGGTCTTTGACACCTCTGCTCCCCAGCAGGATGCTGCACGCTCCCTCTTTGAAGCTTCACAAAGGAGCCTAACCGTGGCGGAATATGCGGTGGATTTTCGCACATTTGCCATCGACAGCGGGTGGAATGCCACCGCACTCTACGATGCCTTCTATCGGGGGCTGGCTTCTGAAATTAAGGATGAGCTCGCTGCTTGGGAGCTACCAGCCGATGACCCAACTACCGACCCACTGTCTCTCGCTCCCCGCCATCTCCTACCCTCCCTGTCTCTGCATCCAGGAGCCTTCCTCTCTCCCATGCCATGGAGATCGGTCGTCGTCACTTATCCCCTGCTGAGAAGGACAGGCGTCGGGCCTCAGGACTATGCCTGTACTGTTGAGCGGCTAGACATTTTGCCGCTTCCTGCCCAGCAAAAGGCCGGGCTCGTCGCTGAAAGAGGGGCCAGCGGCGAGTCTATGACCATCAGTCCCTTCCAAGCCACTGCTCAAGATCCGCATCTCAGTTGACCAGCAGGGCTATGACCTATCTGCCTTTGTGGACTCTGGAGCCGACTCTGAATTTATGGATCAAGACCTGGCTAAACAACTAGACCTTGAGACGGTGCCTCTGTCCTCGCCCCTCCAAGTTCGGGCCTTGGATGGCCACGTCCTCCATCATGCCTCCCAACGCACTAAACCCTTGCTTGTCACCACCTCTGAACATCACCAAGAGTGGTTGTCTTTTCTTCTGATCCCTTCACCATTTGCCCCTGTTATGTTGGGCTTTCCATGGCTCCAGAAGCACAATCCTCACGTGGACTGGACTAGCGGCCGTATTCTGGATTGGGGCACCTACTGCCTAGCCCATTGCCTAGGATCTGTACCTCCGACCAAGGTGTCTGACATGGACGAACCACCCCCTGACCTCAGCTCAGTACCCTCCGATTATCATGACCTGGGAATGGCATTCAGCAAGGTCAGAGCCTCCTCTTTACCCCCTCATCATCCATATGACTGTGCTATTGACCTCCTGCCTGGCACTACCCCTCCCCAGGGTCGGCTCTACCAGCTTTCGGGACCCGAAAGAGAGGCTATGACCCAATATATTCAAGATTCCCTCGCGGCCGGGCTCATTCGTCCGTCTTCCTCACCTGCTGGGGCTGGGTTCTTCTTTGTAGGGAAGAAGGATGGGTCCCTGCGTCCATGCATCGACTACCGTGGGCTTAATGCCATTACTATCAAGAACCGTTACCCATTACCCCTCATGTCTACTGCTTTTGAACTCCTCCAGGGAGCCACTGTCTTCACCAAACTCGATCTCCGCAACACCTATCATCTGGTGCGTTTTCGAGAGGGTGACGAATGGAAGACTGCATTTAACACCCCAACAGGCCATTATGAATATCTGGTAATGCCATTTGGGCTCACTAATGCCCCTGCTGTATTCCAAGCCCTGGTCAACGACATCCTCCGGGACTACCTAAACCAGTTTGTCTTTGTGTACTTGGATGACATCCTCATCTTCTCCCACTCCCTAGAGGAGCATGTTCACCATGTCCGGTCGGTGCTCCGTCGCTTGCTTCAGAACCGTCTGTATGTGAAAGCCGAGAAGTGTGAATTCCACACCTCCAGCACCATGTTTTTGGGTTTCATACTCTCGGCCGGTAGCATACAGATGGATCCCAGTTGGGTGGAGGCTGTGAGGGACTGGCAGTGCCCTGAAAGCCGTAAGAAGCTCCAATGGTTCCTGGGGTTCGCTAATTTCTACCGGAAGTTCATCAGAGGTTACAGCGCCGTTGCGGCACCCCTGCACCAACTCACTTCCTCGCTACACCCCTTTTCATGGACTCCAGAGGCTGAGCTAGCCTTTGCCCAACTTAAGAAGCTCTTCACTTCTGCTCCTGTCCTGATTCTTCCGGACCCATCGCGCCAGTTTGTGGTGGAAGTGGATGCATCTGACTGTGGGGTGGGGGCCGTCCTGTCTCAAAGGGCTTCTAAGGACAATCGACTTCACCCCTGTGCCTTTTTCTCTCACCGCCTTTCCCCAGCTGAACAGAAGTGTGCCATCGGTGAACGGGAGCTTCTGGCAGTTAAACTGGCCCTGGAAGAGTGGTGCCACTGGTTGGAGGGCACAGAGCAGCCTTTCACTATATGGACTGACCACAGAAATCTAGAATACCTTCAGACAGCCAAACAACTCAATCCTCGACAGGCTCGTTGGGGGCTGTTCTTTGGGCGTTTTAACTTCACCCTCTCATTCCGCCCTGGTTCTAAGAATGGTAAACCGGATGCCCTTTCATGACTATTCACCCCCGGTGAGGATGACCCAGCTCCCAAACACATCCTCCCTTCGTCGGTAACCATCCATGCTCTTCATCTGGGGATCGAAAGGAGAGTGCAGCAGGCCATTGCAGGGATACAGATTCCAGGCAACTGCCCCAGAAACAGACTCTTTGTCCCTGATCACCTTAGGTCTCAGGTCATCCAGTGGTGCCACAGCAGCCACCTCTTTTGTCATCCCGGGATTTCCCATACCTTATCTACTCTCCAACAGCGTTTCTGGTGGCCATCACTCAAGCACGACATCCAGAGATTTGTGGCAGCCTGTCCCACCTGTGCTCAGCAGAAATCGTCCAGGACCCCACAAGCCGGGCTCCTGCACCCCCTTCCGACCCCCAGACGACCTTGGCCCCATATCTCCCTGGACTTTGTCAACGGACTACCTCCTTCTGCCGGCCACACTACCATCCTTACTGTGGTGGACCGGTTCTCGAAAATGGTCCATTTCGTGCCCTTGGCCAAGCTTCCCTCTGCCAAGGAGACTGCCCAGATGCTACTATTACATGTCTTCCGCTTACACGGGTTGCCTCACAATATTGTGTCTGACCGGGGGCCAAAGTTCACCTCGAGATTCTGGAAGGAGTTCTGTCACCTCCTGGGTACCTCCATTAGCCTTTCATCTGGCTTCCACCCGCAGACCAATGGCCAGACGGAGTGATTAAACCAAGAGTTGGAGACTGGGCTCAGAATCCTCTGTTCTGAAGACCCTACATCCTGGTCATCCATCCTCATTTGGGTCAAATATGCCCACAACTCTCTTCCCTCGGCAGCCACAGGCCACTCCCCTTTCCAGGCCGCTTATGGCTATCAACCACCTCTGTTCTCCTCCCAAGAATTAGAGGCCTCGGTTCCCTCTGCCCTCGCTCTGGTTAAACGGTGTCGACGGGTCTGGAGGAGGACCTGCTTAGTGCTTCTCCGCTCATCCAAAAGCTATGCTCGGTGGGCCACCCGGCGCCCCCCTACCATGTTGGCCAACGTGTTTGGCTGTCCACTCGGGATCTGCCCCTGAAAATCACCTGTCGGAAGCTCGCTCCTCACTTTGTTGGTCCGTTCCCGATCTCTAAAGTGCTCAATCCAGTATCCGTCCAACTCAAGCTTCCCCGGGCCCTTCTCATCCACCCTACGTTCCATGTCTCCAGACTCAAGCTTGTCCGAGCCTGTTCGCTAGTTCCCTTCACCAGACCCCCTCCTCCCGCCCGGGTCATTGATGGAGGCCCTGTTTATACGGTTCGCCGCCTTCTACGCTCCAGACGTCAGGGTAGAGGTCTCCAGTATCTTGTCGACTGGGAGGGCTACGGCCCTGAAGAACGCTCCTGGGTGCCCGCACGTCACATCCTTGATCCCGACCTTGTTTCCCAGTTCCACCGCGAGCACCCTGATCAACCAGGAGGGGCGTCGTGAGATGCCCCGTGGAGGGAGGGGTACTGTCAGGCATGCATTTCCGGGTTACATGTTGCTACTTCCGGTTCCGGGACGCAACTTCCGGTTTCGCGATCTCATTTCCGGTTTCCGCCATTTTATTCTCCTCAGTCCTATATAAGCTAGCGAGCAGTCCATGCTCCTTGCCAGATGGTCTCTTCAGTCAGCCTTGAGCTTCTGAGACGGCATCCTGCCCTTTTCTTCAGTTCCTGTCTGCCTGGTTTGTCTCTGCCTTCCTTCAATCTATGACTCTGCCAGTCCTATGTTTAACCTGTTTCCTGGATTTGGATTATTGGAGTGTATGCTGCTAATGACTCTGCCTGTTCTACGTTTAACCTGCTCTCTGGATTTTGGATTATTGGATTGTATGCTGTTAATGACTCTGCCTATCCTACGTTTAACCTGTTCTCTGGATTGTGGATTATTGGACTGTATGTGGTTGTTTCTTTTACTGATTCCACCAGCCTGCTGTATCCTGGTTTTTTTTTAGTTTTTTTTTTCTTTTGGAGTTGACTGAGAGCTCTGCCATTTTTTGTGCCATTCTTAATAAAGACTCTAAGTTTGAACTCGGACTGTGTTCTGCATTTGGGTCCTCACCTGCCACCCCTGACAAAAAGTCTTGTCCTGGAGAAAAATTGGAGCTGAGCCGGGCCACGATAGATGGGTGCTTAGGGTTTTATTGATCCCTTGGTCGTGCCCAGTTTTTCAGAGTGACCAATCCAATACCTGAAACTTTTGGGAAAAAGTTTTTGTCTCCACTCAGGCGCTCATTTGCATACTTTATGGTGAAGTCGGGGAATAGATAAAGTTTATATTAACATATAGTAGGCTCATATTATGTACTTGAATGACCACACAGTATACACTATTGCTTATAAAAGTAAAAGCGGATCATTTTAATAGTAGACTGGAAAGAGACAGTATGAGAGGAGAGGAAACTGGGTATAGGCAATTAAACATATAATCTTATCTTTATAAAACATTGTTCTGTTTCATGAAAAACACAGAACAGACAGGACATGAGTGGCAATTCAATAATAAAAATATAAAGGCAAAACGGGAATACATATACAGGTGTGTTAGACATGGGTTAGGTAGGGTTCTACTATTGTTTTATTGAAACTTGAATAAAGGAACTCTCCTTATGTGTGTGCATGTGAGTGTCAGGATGGGGGGGGCTATCAGTACTCGATGGTAGGCAGAACTCCAACATTCATGGAGGCAGGATTCCTCCTTTGTCTCCAGTCTCGTTGGGGGGTCAGGGGTTATCCAGAGCTATCAGGCATCCCGGAGCCTGGCCCCCATGAGTTACAGCATGTCGGTTGAGGTATAATGAAGCAACTATAAGCAGTGAGGCCCAGTTGTGAGCTGCGTAATGGTTAATTGAGTTTTGAGAAGGATGCAGCTGACCCCATGAGCAAGTAATCCGACCTGGAGACGCTACATTTTTTTCAGGAAAGGCAACCAACCATGGTTCTCCCTGCCCACTATGGTGTTTGATACTCTAGGTGGTATTGAATTTCTATTGAAATGTGACTTTGATATATCCAAGCTGCCTGTTAAACTCTTGGCTTTCCACCAACAGATCTTATTATTGTCACAAGGCGCTCAGAGCCAGAACACCAGAGGGAGCCATTGCCCGAATATTGACTGTATCTGCCTACTTCTGGTTTATTTGTGTATTTAAGCAGTGTGCTATCTCAGCTCCTATGCGAAGCATTGTTTCTGTTAGTTACTTGCCAAGCCTTGATTGAGTCTCTGTTTAGTTTGCCTAGTGTATGACCTTAGCCTGTCCCATATTGACTACGAGTTTCGGTTTGAGTTTTGGTTTTGTTCACAGTGTTTTTCTGGTTTTGACCCTTTTCTCCTCGTTTCCTTGACTACGATTTTGCCTGCTGTTTATATAATAAAATTTGCAAATGGATTCTAACAACCCGGTGTCTGACGAGTCCTTACAATTATACTGGAAAATCATTTTCAAACATAATTTCAGCCCTCACAATTTTCCACTTTGGAATAATAGACTTGTACTATGGAGAAGGAAATCAATATTTATGGAGGAATTTATGGAAAAAGATACACTATATTGCCAAAAGTATTCGCTCACCTGCCTTGACTCGCATATGAACTTAAGTGACATCCCATTCCTAATCCATAGGGTTCAATATGACGTTGGTCCACCCGTTGCAGCTATAACAGCTTCAACTCTTCTGGGAAGGCTGTCCACAAGGTTTAGGAGTGTGTTTATGGGAATTTTTGACCATTCTTCCAGAAGCGCATTTGTGAGGTCACACACTGATGTTGGACGAGAAGGCCTGGCTCTCAGTCTCCGCTCTAATTCATCCCAAAGGTGTTCTATCGGGTTGAGGTCAGGACTCTGTGCAGGCCAGTCAAGTTCATCCACACCAGACTCTGTCATCCATGTCTTTATGGACCTTGCTTTGTGCACTGGTGCACAGTCATGTTGGAAGAGGAAGGGGCCAGCTCCAAACTGTTCCCACAAAGTTGGGAGCATGGAATTGTCCAAAACGTCTTGGTATGCTGAAGCATTCAGAGTTCCTTTCACTGGAACTAAGGGGCCAAGCCCAGCTCCTGAAAAACAACCCCACACCATAATCCCCCCTCCACCAAACTTTACACTTGGCACAATGCAGTCAGACAAGTACCGTTCTCCTGGCAACCGCCAAACCCAGACTCATCCATCAGATTGCCAGATGGAGAAGCGCGATTCGTCACTCCAGAGAACGCGTCTCCACTGCTCTAGAGTCCAGTGGCGGCGTGCTTTACACCACTGCATCCGACGCTTTGCATTGCACTTGGTGATGTATGGCTTGGATGCAGCTGCTCGGCCATGGAAACCCATTCCATGAAGCTCTCTGCACACTGTTCTTGAGCTAATCTGAAGGCCACATGAAGTTTGGAGGTCTGTAGCGATTGACTCTGCAGAAAGTTGGCGACCTCTTCGCACTATGCGCCTCAGCATCCGCTGACCCCGCTCCGTCAGTTTACGTGGCCTACCACTTTGTGGCTGAGTTTCTGTCGTTCCCAAACACTTCCACGTTCTTATAATACAGCTGACAGTTGACTGTGGAATATTTAGGAGTGAGTAAATTTCACGACTGGATTTGTTGCACAGGTGGCATCCTATCACAGTTCCACGCTGGAATTCACTGAGCTCCTGAGAGCGACCCATTCTTTCACAAATGTTTGTAAAAACAGTCTGCATGCCTAGGTGCTTGATTTTATACACCTGTGGCCATGGAAGTGATTGGAACACCTGATTCTGATTATTTGGATGGGTGAGCGAATACTTTTGGCAATATAGTGTATAGTGTATATGGTGGATTGTGCACCTTCTCAATAGAAATGGGAAGCTGTTACATCATGAAGATTTTATTAGTACATATAATGTTGATCTCTCTCTAAAAGATTACACCAGACTAACTCAAAGAATTCCAAAAGCACTTTTCCATCTAATTACAAATGATTAGGAAAATACTCTGAACCCTAGGCTTCCAAAATTTTACATTTATGGTATAGAGATATCAGACAGAAAATGGAATAATATTTTTCTTAGAAATACTTTGACCAATATTCTTTATCTCTGTTTGACAAGAACTACTCTCATGTTTAAAGACCTTCCCAAATGTGATTTGTCATATATCAGAACCAAGTATTAAAAATGTCCAATTCCCCCAAAATATAAAGAAGTACATTTTAAATAGTTAAATGGCATCTATCCATCCAGCAAACTGCTTAGAAAAAGATTTAAACTGACAGTCAATACATGCTATATATGTAACACCATGTTAGAAACCACTGAACATTTGTTTTATGAGTGTAAGACAGTCAAGAAAATATGGAAGTCACTAAATCAGTGGTTAAGATCAAAACACATACATGTGGACTCTTTCTCCTTCCAAGGAATTCAGCAGGGTTTAATAATGGGCAACAAAAATATATAATTTATTGTTAATAATTTCATGCTAATTACTAAATATTACATACACAAATGCAGATTTTCCAGATCACCCCCAGTGTGGATAGGACTGAAAAATGATATCCTTTTGTTCATAACTTGCCTGAAATTTATTAAAAGCCCCCAGGCACAAAAACTTGATAATCTGTTAACTGAATATAACCTATGCTCTATGTAATCCCCTAGTGTTTTGTTTTGTTTTGTTTTAATTATTTATTTATTGTGATTTTTTTGTCTAATAATTTATTATTTTTAATATTACTTCTTTATTTATTATAATTATTGTTAGGGCCCAAGCACTAGCTCCCACTGTGCCCACTGTGTCTGGTGCTCCTGGGTGGTGTTGCTTGGGCCCAATCATCATTGCTTGCAACTATATTTCTTTTTTTTTTTAATTTTTTATTTTTAATTTTCTTTTTTCAATCATCCAGGCACTTTTGGGGGTCTTAATGTGCTCAAAAACTCTTGAAAATCAGCAGACAGGTTGGAATCTGCGGCCATTAGGACGTCACCGTGGCTCGGCCCTGGGCATGGGACACACCTGTTACAGCGCCCCCTGGAATATCTTGCTGCATAGCTGATACACACTTGCATGTATCAATGTAAAACTTGGTACACACTTAGATCTCACTGAACTGAACAACTTTCACACTGCATGTCATTAAGTCTAATCCACAGGAAGTCAGTTATTTTGAGTTGTTTGCAAAACGCACCCAATGGAATTTGAAATACTCCTCCTAGGGAAATGATACAACCGCCACCAAACCCAGGCTAATATGATCTCAAGACATTGATACAACCGCCACCAAACCCAGGCTAATATGATCTCAAGACATTGATAATGCAAAATTGATGAGGGATTTTTGATCTCAAACGGTTCAGCCATGAGAAGCCCTTAAACTTATGGCGAATAAAAAAAAACAGGAAGTGGCTAATAACTTCTGTGTACATTAAGTGATCTACATGAAACCTTAGGATTATGTTAAGCATTGAAAGCTGATCACACTGATATGACAACTGTGAGTCTCGGTCATAGCGCCACCAACTGGCAGCAGGAAGTGTGTCACTTTTTGAAATCTCTAATATTTTGTCCCTTACTTTCACCTGATTTGGTTCAAAATCAGTCAGAATAATGACAAGACATGGCTGATGTGAAACTGTGAAGGCATTTTTGATACCTTGAATCGTGTTACTATGGCGACGATTTACATGAGAACATAATAGAAGAAAATGAATCTTCTCATATCTTACGAGTGGAAAGGCCTAATGTTCCAAAATATTTCCCATAGAGAGTGTAAATGTTTATGAGAAAGTCCAGTGTGGCTGGTCCCCGGGCGTGGCACAGGGCTGTCACAGCGCCCCCTGGAACTTTGTCAGAAATATAGCTGCACAGCTCATATTCACTTTCGCACATATGCATGAGAGCCGGTATACATTTAGATCTCATTGAGCTAAATGACGTTCATCCACCTGTCATGGGATCTGCTTAACAGGAAGTCAGTTATTTTGGGATGTTTGAAAAATGCACCCATTAGAATTTGATATACTCCTCCTAGGGGATTTATATGATTTTGACCAAACAGAGTCCAATATGATCTGAAGACATTGAGCATCTAAAATTGATGAGGGATTTCTGATATCTCAAACGGTTCAGCTGTAAGGAGCCCTTAAACTTATGGCGAAAAAAAGGAAACAGGAAGTGGCTAATAACTTCGGTGTATATTGAGTGATGTACATCAAACCTCAACTTTATGTTAAGAGTAGAAAGCTGATCACATGGACATGACTACTGTGAGTCTCAGTCATAGCGCCACCAACTGGCAGCAGGAAGTGTGTCACTTTTAGAAATCTCTAATGTTTTCCCTTCCTTTCACCTGATTTGGTTGAAAATCGGTCAGAATAATGTCAGGACATGGCTGATGTGAAACTGTGAAGGAATTTGTGATATTGTGAATGATGTTGCTATTGTGAGGACATAATAGAAGAAAATTAATGTTCTTATATCTTAACAGTGGAAAGTCCTAATGTTTCAAAACATTTTACATAGAAAGAACAACTGGTTGTGAGTAATTCTGCTTAGTTTCATGATTTTGTGATGCTCAAATGGCTCACAACAAATTTTTACATTTATCAGTCCATTGACTAGACATGGTTTTGGCCTGACTCCTGCAGTACTAGACTATGTCCACTAGAGGCTCTTTCCCCTTTATTATTATTTTTTATTTTTAAATATGGCTTCATGTTCACAATTTATATATACAGAGTCAACCAAAAATGTATATACACTTCAGGAAAAGAAAAATAGTATGATGTAAATTATATTAGTATAATATTAATAATATTATCATAATATTATCATAATATCATCATATAAATCAATCTATAACGTATAGCAATATATTTAGTAATAAAATATTTATACAAATTTTTCTTTTCCTGAAATGTGTAGACATTTTTATTTTTTATATATATGTGTGTGTGTTTGTGTTTGTGTGTGTATATATGTACTATACGTACGAACATTTTGCATGTGACTTTGCACTGTTAAATGATATACAGCTTTTATCACTTAGGGTGTACTCACTTTTGTTGCCAGCTATTTTGACAATAATGGCTGTATGTTGAGTTATTTTCAGAGGACAGTAAATCTATACTGCTATACAAGCTGCACATTGACTACTCTAAAATATTTCCAAGTTTCATTTTCATAGTATTGTCCCTTAAGAAGATATAATAAAATGGTTGTTGAAATGTGAGAGGTGTAATCACTTTTGTGAGATACTGTAGATTAGAGTCATTGTCCTTTTTGACATCACTGGACATCGCTATGATCTGTTTCATTACACCCAAACTGTCACTTTTTTCCTTATATAGTTTAGAGGGAGAGTCAGTTTTCTTTTTACCATGAGTGGACATTGCTGTGATCACTTTCATTAGACCCAAATTGTCACTTTTGTCCTTTTGGTATTTCCCCTTTAAATGCATGTACCCGTTGTGCCCGATGTGTCTGGTGCACCTGGGTGGCAATGGCGCCATTGCTTGGGCCTGATCATCGTTGTTTGCAACTATATTTATTTTTATTTTTTTTATTGTACACATGTGCATATCAATCTATGTAAATTTCGCTTATATTTAGTTATTGTTTTATTCATTTGGATTAGCAATTATGTAAGAGATTTAATGTAAACGATTATCTAGCTTTCCTAAAAGACTATAACTTATAATGTGACTAGCTAAAGAAGTTTTGTGTACTGTTGGTTCTGTAATGTTCATATATTAACAATAAAAAAAGATAGATAGATAGATAGATAGATAGATAGATAGATAGATAGATAGATAGATAGATAGATAGATAGATAGATGAGTAAATGGAGAAAGGAGGGGTAGGGAGATAAAAAGCTATATAAGCAGATCTAACAAATAACAAATAAACACCACAGCAGCTAATAACAATAGCAGAGTTTAGAAATGTGTTAGTGTTCTTACTTCAGTCATTTCTACATCCTTTCTTTCTCTAATGTTGGACTAAACTCTGTTTCCTTTTCTGCAGACTATGGGACAGTGTAAGAGGGAAATCCTGTGCTGATTTGTCTTCAGCTCTCTGTACAAATCCATCACACATCAGAGAGCTGAATCTGAGTCAGTGTAAACTGGGAGACTCAGGAGTGGAGAAGCTCTGTGATCTACTGAAGAAACACGAGTGTAAACTGGAGACACTGCTGTGAGTAACTCAGTGATGTGATGAAACAGCTTTCTAATAAAAATCACTAACCAGAACAAAGCTCTTCCCAGTCCTAGCTAGTAATGTCTAACTAACGTGTCTAACTTGCTCTCTAGATTAGATTTATTATCAGTAATAAAGATTAAATAAAGATTTATTTGAACTCTGGTGATGAGGAGGATGTGGGATTAGGAACAAGTAGTGAGAGGTATACAGTAGTTATAGCAGTGAGGTGCTTTGCTCTACTGGGAAGTGGATTTCAGTAGGAAGTGAATCAAGTGTGAGATTTATTTGAACTCAGTGATGTGATGAAACTTAAATAATCTTTATAATGATGCAGGATTACACTTTAGAGTTGTTTTTCACAGACCATACACACATCTTTTCTAATACACAATAACAATGTAGATAAATACTTTACTATTATATTTATGCTTCTCATTTTCCACACATGCCTTCATCATTATTTAGTTCTGTGAAGTAAAGAAACTGAAATCTTTTCTCTCTGCAGGTTAATAAACTGCAGAATAACAGATAGAGGCTGTGCTGCTCTGACTGGGGCTCTGAAGATAAACTCCTCACATCTGAAAGTGCTGAATCTGAGTCTGAATAAACTGAGAAATCCAGTCAGAGATCTGGAGGAGATACTGAAGCGTTCAGGAGGAGAGCTAATGTAAGTAACCTGAACACACAGAGTGTTAGAGTGCAGTGTGAGAGTAATGTAAATGATCAAATCAGCAGCATGTTGGTAATCGTATTGACAGAAACATAGAATATAACCTCAGAATATAGGATCAGAATTAAACCCCAACAGTAACTCATCACTGCATGTTAATAACTTCTTGTGGATCAGATTTAACAGAAGTGAACTTTGACCTGATCTGTTTCTGTTCTACAGAAAAACCACTGCACTAATCTGATCATTCATGATTATTCTACTTTTATCTCATATTTCTTGTGTTTATTCAGTTAAACTAAATGTGATCAAATAAATGGATAAGAGAAATGACACAGGGTACAGTGCTGAACATTTTTCTGGTTTGATTTTACAGATATTAATAAATCCACACGCTGATCCATTTCTTCACTGGTGATAACTGACCTGATAAACAGCTCTCTCTGGAAGCTGAGTTCTCTGTACACTAGAAGGAACAAAGACACACATAACAGAGAGGAAGCAGTGTGTACAGTAATGTAGGAAACAGTGTGTACAGTAATGTAGGGAGCAGTGTGTACAGTAATGTAGGAAACAGTGTGGATGATGATTACGGTCAGCAGAACCAGGTCAGTAATGGGACACTCACTGACTCCACACGTCCAGAAAGTCATCCTTCAGGCAGTTTCTAGAAGATCAGAGAACAGAAGACAAGTCAGTAACACCACTAATACACAGAGGCAACAAAACAGGAGCTCCACAAGCAGTCCCACCTCCAAACCATGGAACAAACAGTAGCAGATAAACACCAGAGAAACTCATCAATGCAGGACAGAAGGAGACAAAAGTGTCCTGTGTTCTGTAGGGAACTGACTCCTATTTCAGAGAATTCACTTTCTGGACAATAAAATAGATCCAAATGTAAGTGTTGGTTTTTGTCCATGTTCTGGTTTATGGTCCTTCCTTTAACCCTAAATCTCTTATTCAGCACAAACTGAAATAAAGCTGATGGTAAGAAAGTGAGAGAAGAGGAAGTCTGACTCTGTTCTAGTTCTCTTTCACACTCAGACTGAATCTGTCTTAAATTTATGAATTATTTCTTATGGATGTAAAATGTCTTCATAATAAACAGAATCCTTTACTATGTCTGGAATTTCCTCCTGCTGGTGTTTTTAATTTTTATTTTAAATGACTTTAAGTTGTTAAGGTTATAGCTGAATATAAAGTCTTAAATGTTATCATGTTCTTCACTACATTAATTACACACAAATCAGTAGCACCAGATGAAGGTGATGCTCTAATCCTCTATCAGAAATGTTTACATGTAGAATGATGAACTGTGTCCAGTCAGCAACAGCGCCACCTACTGGATGAGGAATTATCATCAGGAATTCATCAAACTGTGTAACACTATGTCTTTAAAATTTCACAAATAAAATCAGATTAAGTTTAAAGCTCTGTTTAGATTAAAGAGGATAAAATATTTACAAATAAAAAAAAACAGCAGCAAAGCAGAAATACTCTAAATTCTGAATCCAGTGATTTTACATTATAAATTTGGTATTTTGAAGTTTGAACTTGTTCACTGAACTTCACAGACACAATGTGAAATAAAACTAAATAATTAAAGAAGACAAACTACTTAATGTTAAACACATAAGTGTTAAATAAAGTGTTAAGTAAAGTGTTTTAATGATGTAATACTTCTTGAGACTAAAGGTCAATTCTGACTGGCAGCAACTTTGTGAAAGCAAAAATATAGTAAATGAAACAGATTCATACAAACTAATGTTGAGATTCTGAGGATAATCAAAATCTTCAGAAGGATTTATTTATTAATTTGTTTATTTGTTTATAAGAGTGGATTTTTCTTTTTTAACATCCCAGCATTTCTGAGTATTTTGAACACAGCATTTCTAAATTAGAGACCGTTTTCTCAGCTTCATCCCAATCTGACTATCAAGATACACAGAATTAAACCCTACAGTAAAACTGTGTGAGAGCTCCACTGCATTCCCTCCTTCTCTACTGGAGGTTTTGTTTTTTGGAAATTCTCATTAATTATAGTAATAGTTCATTTATTCTTCTATTCATTCAATTATCCTCTTTAATTTGACAGGTGTGTGTGTGTGTGTGTGTGTGTGTGAGGGGGCGGGGAGAGATTTGTCTGTTTGACTTCTTTTGGGTTTCTATTTTACTATTATAAGATCGTCAATATTTTTATTAATGTTTAAATGAGAATCTCTGTGTTTCTATACAGACACTCAGTGTTATAACTCTCTACTAGAAGAATATTTGTGTCTTTCACAGATTACTCTCCTCTTTACTGGATAACGTCGTGTTAACTGATTTCTGAAACATAATACATTTACTTGTCAGACCTCTGTGTTTTCTCTCACATTGCTCTTTGTGTTTGTAAATCATCTTCTGTTTGTTTGAGAGCGGAGTTTTCCTTTGTAAGGTTTCTTTAGCTTAGAGGTTAAAAGTTTGGATCTTGAATTTGGTGGAGATTTTGAACTCACCATCTGAACTTTCAGTCACCAAGTAAAATAAAACAAAAAATAGTTAAAGAAGTGAAACAACTTAATGTAAAATATTATTACAGAAAGTTTAAATAATGATATGTAAATTAATATGTGATAAGTGTTTTAATGGTGTAATATTTCTTTAATAAGTCTGGTCGAATGATGGATTTTTCTTTTTTATATCCCGGCATTTATGATCATTATTGAACACAGCATTTATAAATGATCTGCAGTTTTTCGGCTTCGTCCCAATCCGCACTGAGTTTGTTTTTAAAATGATTCTTAATATCTAGTGTGTTTTGTTTTGCAGTTTGGACGTGGGAGAGATTGTGTAGACTTTTGTGTTGTCTCTCTGGACTATTTGTTGTCACTTTTCCCTGTGAATACTTTCTGTGATCTGTTTCCCGGTTTGGTCTGAAATAGGGCTGCGCAATACTGACCAAAATTCATATCTCGGTATTTTTAGGAAGAATAGCGATATACGATATATGTCTTGGTATTTTCTACAAAGTGGAAGAAATGTTTACTTGCAAGTCAAAGCCTCATCTGAGATGTCACAATCACCTTTATTAAAACAGCTTGTGAAAAAAAAATACAAAAACAGTTTTTTTCCCTATTTGAGAATATACAGCTGCTTATTAAATAAAGTACAATTCCTCCTGCTTAACTAGATACACAGCTCTGACGTGCAAATTACTAAACAGAACAGTAGAAAACCTTACATACTTTGTCAGAACAAGTAGTACTCATATATGAAGTAGTGCTTGACCATATATCGGTTGTCAGCGCGAAATAAGTCACTTTTGCGAGCCGGTCTGAAAGCTTCCGTCTGACATCAGTGTACATTTCTGGCAGGGCTTCTGTTGCAAAGTACTTGCGACTGGGTAACTGATATCATGGGTCAGTCGTTTTTAGCAGCATTTTAAAACCTTCATGTTCCACTGTTGCAATAGGAACCATATCTTTAGCAATGTGGTAAGCTAATGCAATGTCTAATCCCGTATCGCGTTGAACAAAAATTCCGATATATCGCCAAAACTCGATATACCGCCCAGCCCTAGTCTGAAATCAGTCTTCACATTGCTTCCTCCCTGTTGTATGTTGTCCATATTCTCCCTCTCTTGGGTCATGCTGCAGTCTTGACCAGACTTTCCAACACCAGGAATCTGGTTGGAAATGTGTAATATGTTTTCTCATTTTTGTCGTGTTTCCAAAATATCTTATTGTTTACTTTGACATAACTTGTATATAGTGGGGCTTTTGTCCAGTTGTTCATAAAGTAAACCTATGCCAGATAAAAAAATATAATAGTAAAGATCTTTTTACATTTATTTTGTCAACAAAGACTTAGACTAATTTACTTCATTGTCTCCAGAGTACAGTTTGAGTCCTTCAATGGATCAGAGAGCTGCTTCAGTCCTGTGTCTCTAATTGTATTGTCCCTCAGGTCCAGCTCCTTGAGGTGTGAGGGGTTTGTTCTATACTCTACATTAACTCTGTTACTCTGTTACTTGATTAACTGGTAGTTTGTGACCAGTGTTTATAACATTTCTAGAAGGATTTGTGTTCCTTTTAATAACAATTATAGTTTTGATACAAAGATGAATCCAGCTGGTGGTTGTATGCTATTAGATAGACTTTACTGTATAACTCATAATACATATACTGCATTTGTTCATTTCAAACTGTAACATAATACATATTTTTCCAGATACTCTTCTTAAAGTTTTAAGACTTCTTAAAGACCTCTAACGTTATTGTTTGATAACGATGATTTAATTTTTTAAACATTGTTTTTATTTATTCTCAACAATTACTGATCCTGCAGCTTGTTATTGCTCAGGTCTATCTGTCTCAGTGGTTAAACCCTGTTTTAAGATTTAATTGAAAATGTCGAACACTTTCCAGTGATGTAACAGGACCCAGGTGTTCCTATAAGACCTATATATAAGTTTCCTTTGGAGAAATACTGGATAAATTGTGTTGTTTCATCAATTATAAAAAACAAAAATGTAATTAAAATTATCTTTTGCGTACTTGGTGTTAGTGGCAGCTGGTCAATAGGGGGCGCTGGGGTGCTGCCCCCTTAAAGTTAGCCAGAGAAGAATGCTACTTTAACACATTAACAATAATTCTATATTTTATTAATAAAATAAAATTTATTTGAACTATTTGTCTGCGAGTGTGTATGTAGCTCTGTAAAGTTTTGAAAAGCATGTGACTTGAGGCTGATCTCTGATTGGCTTGTTTCCTTGGGGCACAGTACTCTGCACCCTGGACCCTCCCACTTTTGTTGTTAGTGAATCAATGTGGTTTTTATGTTGCATTAATATTTGGCCTCATGTGATTGGACCATTCTCAATGAATCTCATTACCGCTCAGCAGATTGTCAGTTAACAGACAGATACTGATTAATGTGGAAGCAAGCCAAAAATCTTAAGAAAAAAAAAAATCGGTAATAAATCCACATTGAACTCAAATTCACTGATTCATAGTAGATTTATTGCATGCTTTAACAGTAACATTTTCAATACTTTATCTTAGCAGTAATTGTAGGAAAGTGGACAGGTGCTGATTGAATTGTATGGCATCCGCTGCAGAATGTACAGGCAGAACATTAAATCACTCGGTCCATGTCCACAATAAACATCTTTACTGTTTCCAGTAGGTACATATGCATGTGGTTCTGCAAATGCATAATAATAACAATAAGTACAATCATGAATGAGAAACAGTAAGACTAGACAGTACACAGTAACTTTAGCAGTATTAAGTAATTATGCAATAGCATAAGAACGTCTTTACATAATCACAGCAGGTGTAAATATCCTCTGATTTATAAGTATTCACTTTAAATCAACCATCCTAAAGGCAGAATTAAATATTTCCACGTTATGATCAGAACAATTGCAATCAATGTATTACCTGGTGTGTTTTTATATTGATATTAACATACAGCTGAGATTCTGTGCTCACTGAATGATACTTAAGAGGATAAACAAATATTTTGTAGCACAAAATAACACAACAGGTATCAAATCTAACAACTAAGAGATTAAGGAAATATTTAGATACTTGCTTTTTAGATGTTCGCACACAATATGAACAAAGCTGTTAGAATTGGACCAGATACTAGCGACAATCAACCTAACTTCTACCGAACTTATTAGCCTTGGTACATGTAAATGATATAAGTGATAGCTAGTTTGGCTGACTTGCACCAATGAAATGACAAGAATAAGTCACGTGGTTCACGGATGCTACAATATACATTCATACATATAGCATAAAATGTCTGGCAGAGGGAGCCAATGTCATTTAAGTGTGGCCTTTTGAGAAATGTTTTATTTGGTGTTTCCAGAATAATGACACATATTGATGAGAACAGTATGGCTGCTCTTACTTATTTTGTGATTACTTTTCTTTAAATTTAAATGAAATGACCTGTTGTATGTAACACACTGAAAAAAATGTTGAATAAACTGTTAATTGCAGTCAATTATATACTTAATTTTAACTCATTTTTTCCCCAAAGAAACTATGAAGGTTTGTTCCATAGTATTAACTTATGTTTACTATTGAATTAATTGTGGTCACTTTAGAATCACTTCAGTGTCTTTAATTTGCAACTTCGATTCTTTTGTACATCAGTAAGCAGCTTCACTCAGAGGCATCGCTAGGGCTATTTATTCTAGGCTCGAGCACCGGATGATTTTAATCTAGCCCCGAATGTTTTATCCCGAATTTTGCCCCCGGAGTGTAGAGGAATGAAATAAATTTTGATCGTTTTAGTTGAGCACTGTTGCCGTTTACTGTACACGATATTGACTGACATGTTTCTCTGCACACAAGAACACACACACACACAAAAAATACAGCGAGAGGACTTTAATGTCCTACACCTATCGGTCTGTGCAGCACCGCTTTCACACCACATGATTAAAACGCCTTACAGCCCTTGAGAGAGACAGCAATAAACAAACACAACAATCGTATTACTGAAATAAAAGTCTAATTTCTAATATTTAATGTTAACACAGTTGATAAAAGTCGGCTAACAAATGTATGTTGTGTCAAAAAGGAGGCCCACTGTCTCTGATTCTGAAAACCCCTGACATATAGGACCCTTTAGAATATTATTCCATACCCAAGTCCTACAAAAGCCTTAAATTAAATAAGTCTAAAGATAGATCTAAATAAAATATAAACTGTTAAAGTGCTAAGACATTACAGTCTGAACATCATGACTTTCTATTATTCACCTAATGCAGTACTTAAGTTAAAATACAGACATGACTTAGGTGAACAATGGACCAGAACAGACTCCATCATTCAGCTGTTCTGTCTATTGATAAAGGAATTCTCAGCACTAGAAATACTTGTATGGTAACTGACCGTTTTACTCAAGTCCAGTCTCGGAGATACTCTCTCTTTTTCAGGGAAGGCCTTGTGTATTTCAGCAGGACAATGAAAAACCACATACTGCACCCTCAAAGAACTAGGATAAAAAAGTCACCAAGAGCATGAAGTAGACAAGATACAAGCAGCAGGAGAGATGAGAAAATTAGACATAAGAGAACAAGAAGAGAAGAGAAGCTGTAAAAAATAAATAAAGAAAGAAAGAATAATACATACAGTAGTGCAGCATAAATGAGGAATAAAACAAGAGGTGCAAGTATAATATTGATTATTGTTAAATAATAATAATAATAATAATAATAATAATAATAATAATAATAATAATAATAATAATAATAATAATAATAATAATAATAATAAAGGATCTACACGACACTGCTTTACACACAAGCTGTAAAAGAGATAATATTGCATGGTATACCTGTGAGAGAGAAAAAGTAATGAATTTAATGAACTCCTTTTTTAGTAGCAAGACTCTGAAATGATGGGAGGAGTCAGAAAACAGACTGAATGAAATTTTATAAAGTTACATACTGTTTGTGTTCATTTGTGTTTATTATTAAATCATATTACATAAAAATGCTCTTACAAAACGTGTTATTCTTCCTTACCCCCTCTCCCTAATTACCCCCCGATGTGTCTGGCTCCACCCCTGATGTTCTCAAATCCTAGAAACGCCCCTGTGTGAAACTCCTCCTTTTCTTCTCTTCATATCAGTTAGAAGTGAAAGTGAAAGTCAGCAGGTTGTTTTAGTGAAGAGAAAAACATGAAGTTCTTTGTGGAATAAAATCACAGTGAGTACATGAATATAAAGCTGTAATCTGTGACTGTTAGGATTATTTAGTAAAAGAAGAACATTTCTGTGTTCCACAGTTTATTGTTGTGTTTATCGGATATCGCGGTGTAACGCAGCATCTTATCCTGAGGGAAGTGAACAGACCTGTGCTCCATGCGGGCTTTATTACATACGGGGAAAGATTACAGCTGTTTATTACAGAGAGAATAAGATTAATATTCAGTATAATAATTCCTGAAATATGTCCACTCTCTCTCTCACTCTCTCTCTAATAAAGCAGTAATAAAGCAGCAGTGGTTAGATTCCACACACACACACACTCACACACACACACACACACACACACACACACACACTCGGCGCCATTTTAGATTAAACTGCTGAAATGTCGGAGAGACTCTAAACCGTTAGTTTCAGATCGGAACATCTCATACACCACAAGAAAGAATGATTTTTAACGATTCTGTCCTGAATAATAAAATTATTTACATCATAAGTCAGATAAATATCTGAGTGTAGCCTACACCTGCTTTATAAACCACAGGAGAACTGTGCTTTTAGAGCTCTGTAATAAATATGGAGCAAGTAAAATAACTTTTTATCATACATATGTATGTATTTTTGACAGAATACTTACTCATGTTAATAAAATATAAACCTTGATATTTGTACTTGAGAAAAACAGTAAAATTATTTAATTGCATGATACTGTACATACAAGAAAGGTAATTTTAAATTCCCTTTTCTTTTATCTCCAGGATCAAGCTAAGTTCATGCTGAAAGAAATCTGACTTTCTGAAAAAATGTCAGTGAAATGTGAGAAAATCAGAACCTCTAAAATGAGTTGTAGAAAGGATCAGAAAACGACAAAAAGGTAAGCATTTGCAATACAAAAATGTACTATAATATCTCAGTCCACAGAATCTTTTGACTGTTATAAACTAAAGAGGACATTTACATACCTTAAGACCTAGCAACTGCAAAAGAAGAGAGGTGCAACAGAGACCTCTGCAGGTGGTGAGAGGAAAAACTTGTATTGGATGTGTTTTGAGTTGGACATTGTCTTTAAAGAGCCCATGAAATGATATAAGAGTCAAGATTTTATTCCATATGTTCACATAATTAAACAGAAAGTCAGGGAAGGAGCGTGATTGATTTCTAAATGATTTATAAAACAGTCAATAGAGTTTTACATGATCTGTCATCAAAGCAGACCTGTTGATATATTATTATATATTCCACACACACACACACACACACACACTGTACCGTATGAATGGGATCACTTCTCTTAGTCCTGGAACAGTAATTAAGATCAACCCCTTACTGCTGCAGCTGATCTCACAAAGAAATATTCAGAAATGTGTTGGCATTAGCATTCTTAGCAATTAATTTGATGAAATGTCAGTAGGAGCCGTGAAAATTTCTTATCTAATCAGTACATGCATTATTTATTGTCAACCAATCACACCCAGTGTTGTATAAAGTACCCAAAAGCCACACTTGAGTAAAAGTACAACCATTATAATTCTACTTGAGTAAAAGTCTTAAAGTATCTGAAATAAACTGTACTTAAGTATCAAAAGTAGTATTTTCATGAATGTATTCAAGTATGGAAAGTAAAAGTAGAAGTAAATTCATAAAAAAGCAAGACTGTAATAATTTGGAGAATTATGAATTTTATTCTGTATTGCTTTCTTTCTTAAACTTCTCAATAAGTGCACCACCAAAAAACAAGACTTGCATGAAAGAAAGAAGAGGCCTTTAGAACATAGTGAACTGTATTGTAATAAAGTGTACAGTATCAGTGTTTCCGTACATGTGCACTTGTACCTAAGGCCATGTCCACTCGTACCCGGGGATTTTTAAGAAGGGAGATTTTTCTCTGCGTTTTGACCTTTCGTCCACATGCTAATGCAGTTTGAGGTTGTTGAAAATGGAGCTTTTGGAAAACTCCTGCCAAAGTGAAGATTTTCCAAAACTCACTGTTTTCAGTGGTGTTGTGTGGACAGGGGAAACGTAGATTTTGATGAACTGACGTCATTGTCTGTGTGCCAGTCTCCTTGATTTTCTGAGCTTTGTTTATGAAGATATTTTGTGAAATAGCGCACTTGCGTAAACTACTGACTGTGTTAATGTTTTTTACTGGACTTTTTACATGCGTACACATACACACACAGTTACTCACACATTACGGTCATGAACAGAGAGCTGGAATGTAATACGGAGCTCACTGCTGCTGCATACAAAACCCCCACAACACAGACCAGGCAGACAGTGGTGGCGGTTTTGGACGGTTTTGGTTTTGATCGCACCATTGTTGTTAAACTACTGGAACCGGTAATAAAGTTTTGTCTAGGCTTCTGATTGGCTAGGCTCCTGACAGCTCATAACAGGGCGCTTTGTGTTTTCATGTGGACAAAGATATTTTTAACACGTAGGTCATGTGGACAGAATTAAAAAAAAAATTTTTTTTTAAAAATACCCAGCTCCATGTGGACACAGCCTAAAGTCATCACCAAATCCCATTTACCAAATCCCATCACCATTTACCGCAAATTTGGACGCAGGTTTTTTTTTGTAGTAAGTAACAAAAATGAATTTGTTTCAAAAAAGTAGTGAAGTAAAAGTAAAAACAGAATTTTTTTAATTTTTGACAGAAAAGTTAAAACTCAAGTAAAGTACAAAAACTCTCACAAAATACTTAAGTACTTTTAAAAAGTAATTTTACTTTGTTACATTACACCACTGACCATACCCTATTAATAGCATTTCCAAAGAAAATCTTTATTACATTTTTACTGAAATGGTTAAAATAACATGCCAGTAATAGGAGAAAATAACAATTTATCTTATAAGCGCAGATACACTTTGCTTGTGTAGTGCTGATTGGTTAATCCTGTCTTTCAGCAGAGCAGTAGCTAACCAACTGAGCATGATTAAGCAAATTAAGGGACATTTTTAGTTTGTGTAAAATATGAAAGTAAAATATGAAATCATAATGATGACTGTTTTGACCTGGTATGTCAACATGTTATTACAGCACAGATACTCCACAAAACAAAGTTACTTACAGTTGAATAAATTCAGTTCAACCTGAGATCCTATAAACATCATATTCCATTTGCCTAGTATAGGTTATTGGTGTAAATTCATAGAATGTGTAATAAGAAATCACTGAACATATAAAAGTTTTCTGTGGCCCTTAAAGGACTCACTTAAATATTACTGTGAGCTGACAAGAATTTTAATTTGACACCCCAGTCCTAAAGCCATGACTTTCGAAGTGGATTCAGGAGACACCTAGGGGATCATGAAGAATAGCCAGCTATTCATGCAGTAAAATTTGTTCCTGTGGCAATGTTGACTTTGATTACAATTGTAATTACTAAAAATTTGAGTGTGTGAGTGCTTAATGAACTGCAATCCCATCCTGCATGTATTCAATTCAAGCAGTATTCTCTCTATTCTTCAGTGGGACTGGTGTATTTAAATACTTTAGGAAATACAATTGTTAAACACTTTTCTCTATTCTCTTTAATGGAGGTGGGGTAGGGCCCAATGCTCCTGTACCCAGCTGTGTGTCTTTTAAGAGTGACCGGTCAAAGCCACTATCTGTCCAATTTAAAGATGGAACAATCTCTCAAATAAATCATATTGTTAGTTGTTAGACTCATGAAAAGTCCAATTCTATACTGACTTTAAAATTCCATCATCATGAGCTGTGGTTTGTAATAATATGAATTATTCTACTACTTAAAATGTTGTGTAAAATATTCATTTCATTGTCTGTACCACTTATCTGATCTATACTCGGGTCACGGGGAGCCCATGCCTATCTCAGGTGTCATCGGGTATCAAGGCAGGATACACCCTGGACTGAGTGCCAACCCATCGCAGGGTGCACACACACACACACACACACACACACACACACACACACACACACACACACACTCATTCACATACTATGGGCAATTTAGAGACTCCATTCAGCCTGTAAGCATGTCTTTGGACTGTGGGAAGAAACCCACCAAGCACGGGGAGAACATGCAAGATTTGTGTTGCTAATGTGACACACTCATGACGGTTTCTTCTGTACAACATCAGAAGGATTCAACCATTTCTATCCACACAGGCTACTCAAGTGCTTGTTCAGTCTCTGCTCATTTCGAGACTGGACTGCTGCAACTCTTTACTGGCAGGTCTTCCTCTGAATGCAATTTGTCCACTGCAAATGATCCAAAATGGAGCTGCATTCTCCCACCCCACCGCTGTGTTCCCTCCACTGGCTTCTGGTAGCTGCATGCATCAGATTTAAAATACTGATGCTTGCCTACAAAGCCAAGAATAGACCAGCACCATCTTAGCTCAAAAATCTTATTACTCCTCTCACTGCATTTCACTCCCTTAGATACACTAGCACTGCTCGACTGGTCCCACCATCTCTCAGGGTAAAAGGTAGGCATACATCTAGACTCTTCTCTGTTCTGGCAAAGAGGTGGTGGAATGAACTTCCCAAAGATGTCTGTACAGCTGAGTCATTGACTCTTCAAATGACAACTGAAGACCTACCTCTTCCTGAAGCATTTAAACTAGCTCTTATTTTTAACTGTTTTATGTATTATTTGTTGTACATAAAAATAAAAAAAAAAAACCTCAATTTTAGGCTAATAGTATCCTAAGTCTGTTACCTATTGAACCAGTGTTGGTGTATTCATTGATTGAGACTTTAAAGCACTTTTGTATGTCGCTCTGGATAAGAGCATCTTGTCAGGGATGGCAGGTGAGGACCCAAATGCAGAACACAAAGTTCAAACTTAGAGTCTTTATTAAGAACGGCACAGAAAAATGGCAGAGTTCAGACAACACCAATAGAAAAACCTGAAAAAAAACCCAGGATACAGCAGGCTGGTAGAATCAGTAAAAGAAACAACCGCATACAGTCCAATAATCCACAATCCAGAGAACAGGTTAAACGTAGGACAGGCAGAGTCATTAACAGCATACAGTCCAATAATCCACAATCCAGAGAACAGGTTAAACGTAGGACAGGCAGAGTCATTAACAGCATACAGTCCAATAATCCACAATCCAGAGAACAGGTTAAACACAGGACAGGCAGAGTCATTAACAGCATACAGTCCAATAATCCACAATCCAGAAAGCAGGTTAAACACAGGACAGGCAGAGTCATTAACAGCATACAGTCCAATAATCCACAATCCAGAGAACAGGTTAAACACAGGACAGGCAGAGTCATTAACAGCATACAGTCCAATAATCCACAATCCAGAAAGCAGGTTAAACACAGCAGGCAGAGTCATTAACAGCATACAGTCCAATAATCCACAATCCAGAGAACAGGTTAAACGTAGGACAGGCAGAGTCATTAACAGCATACAGTCCAATAATCCACAATCCAGAGAACAGGTTAAACGTAGGACAGGCAGAGTCATTAACAGCATACAGTCCAATAATCCACAATCCAGAGAACAGGTTAAACGTAGGACAGGCAGAGTCATTAACAGCATACAGTCCAATAATCCACAATCCAGAGAACAGGTTAAACGTAGGACAGGCAGAGTCATTAACAGCATACAGTCCAATAATCCACAATCCAGAGAACAGGTTAAACACAGGACAGGCAGAGTCATTAACAGCATACAGTCCAATAATCCAAATCCAGAGAACAGGTTAAACGTAGGACAGGCAGAGTCATTAACAGCATACAGTCCAATAATCCAAATCCAGAGAACAGGTTAAACGTAGGACAGGCAGAGTCATTAACAGCATACAGTCCAATAATCCACAATCCAGAAAGCAGGTTAAACACAGCAGGCAGAGTCATTAACAGCATACAGTCCAATAATCCACAATCCAGAGAACAGGTTAAACACAGCAGGCAGAGTCATTAACAGCATACAGTCCAATAATCCACAATCCAGAGAACAGGTTAAACACAGCAGGCAGAGTCATTAACAGCATACAGTCCAATAATCCACAATCCAGAGAACAGGTTAAACACAGCAGGCAGAGTCATTAACAGCATACAGTCCAATAATCCACAATCCAGAGAACAGGTTAAACACAGCATGCAGAGTCAAACCAGGCAGACAGGAACCGAAGAAAAAGGCAGGATGACATCACAGAAGCTCAAGACTGATTGAAGAGACCATCTGGCAAGGAGCATGGACTGCCCGCTGGCTTATATAGGACCGACGAGCATAAACTGGCGGAAACCGGAAATGAGATCACGAAACAGGAAGTTGCGTCCCGGAACCGGAAGTGGCAACACGGAACCCGGAAATGCATGCCTGACACATCTGCCAAATGCCAGAAATGTAAATGTAAATTTAAATGTAAATGCATTTATCTACAGGATCATTAGTGAGATAATACACTGATATTGTGATATTGAGGAGACTCCAGTTCCAGTTATTTCCAAAGGAGTTCAGTGGGGTTGATTCAGAGTCAGGGCTCTGTGCTGGACACTCCAGTTCTTCCATTCATTTGTGTGCTTCTGATGTTGTGACAGCAGTTTAAGGAAGAACAATATAAGGCTGTGATGGTCAGGTGTCCAACATTCTTTTGGATTTATAATGTATTTTAACATTGTGAAAAATTCAGAATGTATTAAGACTTAGACGATAAACCTGTTAAAAGACATTTCTCTCTGCTTTTTTAGTGAAACTGTAAGAAGTCCCAATGCTCCTGTACCCAGCAGTGTGTCCTTTAAAAGTGACCATTCAAAGGCACAATCTATCCACTTTAAAGATGGAACAATCTCTCAGAAAAGGTATTATCTCTTCCTCTGAATCATTGTACTCTTCTTAATATTTTGGATGTTTTATGAAGTTTTATGCAGTGGATCTTTGTTTTGTAATAGTATAATTTATTCTATCACTTAAAATTATGTGTAAAAGCTTTGTTAGCATTTAGAAATGTCTGCTGATCTCCTTACCACAGCCTTAAGGTTAGGATGTTTAGGGTCAGGGATTGTTGCCCCAACGTTCTGTAAAATCCTATAAAATCCTGTAAAATATCTTGATACAGTTTTGAATCCATTATTCACTAAATGACTGCAAGGTGTCCAGGACCCGAGGCAGCAGTGCAGCTCTAAAACTCTGATGGTTGGCAGTTCTGATGGTTGCATCCTTCACAGTTGGAAGTTTTGGTCTGTTTTACACTTTAATTAGTGGTTCTTAAACAGATTTGTCAGTAACCAGATTTGTGTGTATTTATGTAAAGGGCAAAGCACTTTACTCAGACAACCCTTTTGGAGACTTAGAACACACACTCACTTTTTTCAACTGGTACTGTAATTACTCAGTATGCTTCGATAAAGGTGGAGAAAATCTGTTTGTTAAGTACTTCTCAGACATACTCAAGGATGTCCAGGTTAAGCGTTCTCATACTTGGTTTAACGGCCAAACGTTTGTCATCCCCTGACCATCACATTCATATGTTCTTGTTGAGTGTTTCATTCTAGACTTATTCCCCCTTTGCTGTAAAAAATAAGCTGTGCTCATATGGAAGGTTTTCCACTAGATGTTGGATTGTGGCTGTAGGGATTTGTGTTCATTCATTTGTGTTGCTAATGTGACACGCTCATGTCGGTTTCTTCTGTACAACATCAGAAGGATTCAACCATTTCTATCCACACAGGCTACTCAAGTGCTTGTTCAGTCTCTGCTCATTTCGAGACTGGACTGCTGCAACTCTTTACTGGCAAGTCTTCTTCTGAATGCAATTCGTCCACTGCAAATGATCCAAAATGCAGCTGCATTCTCCCACCCCACTGCTGCATTCCCTCCACTGGCTTCTGGTAGCTGCATGCATCAGATTTAAAATACTGATGCTTGCCTACAAAGCCAAGAATGGACCAGCACCATCTTATCTCAAAGATCTTATTACTTAGATACACTAGCACTGCTCAACTGGTCCCACCATCTCTCAGGGTAAAAGGTAGGCATACATCTAGACTCTTCTCTGTTCTGGCACAGAGGTGGTGGAATGAACTTCCCCAAGATGTCTGTACAGCTGAGTCATTGACTGTCTTCAAATGACAACTGAAGACCTACCTCTTCCTGAAGCATTTAAACTAGCTCTTATTTTTAACTGATTTATGTATTGTTATTTGTTGTACGTAAAAAAAACAACAACTCAATTTTAGGCTAATAGTATCCTAAGACTGTTACCTATTGAACCAGTGTTAGTGTATTCATTGATTGAGACTTTAAAGCACTTTTGTATGTCGCTCTGGATAAGAGCATCTGCCAAATGCCAGAAATGTAAATGTAAATTTAAATGTAAATGCATTTATCTACAGGATCATTAGTGAGATAATACACTGATATTGTGATATTGAGGAGACTCCAGTTCCAGTTATTTCCAAAGGAGTTCAGTGGGGTTGATTCAGAGTCAGGGCTCTGTGCTGGACACTCCAGTTCTTCCATTCATTTGTGTGCTTCTGATGTTGTGACAGCAGTTTAAGGAAGAACAATATAAGGCTGTGATGGTCAGGTGTCCAACATTCTTTTGGATTTATAATGTATTTTAACATTGTGAAAAATTCAGAATGTATTAAGACGATAAACCTGTTAAAAGACATTTCTCTCTGATTTTTTAGTGAAACTCAGAGCAGGCCCAATGCTCCTGTACCCAGCAGTGTGTCTTTTAAGAGTGACCATTCAAAGGCACAATCTATCAACTTTAAAGATGGAACAATCTCTCAGAAAAGGTATTATCTCTTCCTCTGAATCATTGTACTCTTGTTAATATTTTGGAAGTTTTATGCAGTGGATCTGTGTTTTGTAATAATATAATTTATTCTATTACTTAAAATTATGTGTAAAAGCTTTGTTAGCATTTAGAAATGTCTGCTGATCTCCTTACCACAGCCTTAAGTTTAGGAAGTTTATGGTCAGGGACTGTTGCCCCAACATTCTTTAAAATCCTATAAAATCCTGAAGGAAGAACAACATAAGTGATGGTCAAGTGTCCACATAATTTTGGCTGTATAGTGTATTTTAACATTGTGAAAAATTCAGAATGTATTTAGACAGGGGCATAGTTTTCACTGGGGACAGGGGGGGACATGCCCCCCCCCCTTTAAAAAAAATCCCGTTTGTGCCCCCCCCCCCTTTTTTTTTTTTACATTTGTTTGTTTATCAATTTTTCCATCCTTTTAAATTACAGAAGTAAGGATTACATATTGTTCCTTCAAGCCCTGCTGTAATACATTGTTGGATGCATAAACATGATCTACTTTAGGTATTTTGCTGCACAGAAAATTAGCACCAGAAATATAATTTTTTAAAATTTGTTTATTAACTAAGAGTGGTTGTTTATGCATGAAAGGCAATTATTAAAGTAATGATCAACATTTTCATATAATTGCATATTAATTTTGCTGCTGTCTCTCTGCAACTGATATTACAAAACAATGATTCAACACACACAGTTCATAAAAGCTTTTTGCTTTTTCTATTCTAAACCCCTGCGGTTTGGTGGATTTGTCTCTGACAAACATCCTGTGCAACAGGTGATTTATTTTACATTTTACAGTGGTTAGTTTGGAATAAATGTTTGTTTAACACAGGAAATTGAGTTTTACATTATTTAATTTTTGTTTACACACAAAACATTAATGGCGAACATTTTTTGCTTTATAAAAGTATTCTCTCAAGTCTTGATCAGCCCCTCTAAAACAATAGAGAAAGTAAGACTTTTTTATATACATATTTTAGTAGCCTACTATTCTTTTTAGCAGAATTTATCATTATAATCAACTTGGGATTCAAATCAATTCAAATTGATTTCCCAAACCAAAGTTACACTCTTGTATTTAGACTTAGATTATAAACCTGCTAAAAGACATTTCTGTCTGTTTTTTAGTGGAACTCCGAGAAGGCCTAATGCTCCTGTACCCAGCAGTGTGTCCTTTAAGAGTGACCATTCAAAGGCACAATCTATCCACTTTAAAGATGGAACAATCTCTCAGAAGAGGTATTATCTCTTCCTCTGAATCATTGTACTCTTGTTAATATTTTGGAAAGTCCAGTTTTATGCAGTGGATCTGTGTTTTGTAATAATATAATTTATTCTGTTACTTAAAATTATGTGTAAACGCTTTGTTAGCATTTAGAAATGTCTGCTGATCTCCTTACCACAGCCTTAAGTTTAGGACGTTTATGGTCAGGGACTGTTCCCCCAACATTCTGTAAAATCCTATAAAATCCTGTCAAATATCTTGATAGAGTTTTGAATCCATTGTTCACTCAATGGCTGCATGGTGTCCAGGACCCGAGGCAGCAATGCAGCTCTAAAACTCTGATGGTTGGTGCACCATCCTTCACAGCTGGATGTTTTGGCCTGTTTTTACACTAATCAGTGGTTCTTGAACAGATTTGTCAGTAACCAGACTTGCATGTATTTATGTAAAGGGCAAAGCATTTGTACAACCCACTACCTCTCCTTAATGTAGCTTTTGAAACGTTAGAACACACACTCACTTTTTCCAACTGGCACTGTAATTACTCAGTATGCTTCGATACAGACCTGCTAACTTCTATTCTATGTATTTTTATTGATTTCTTTAAATTGAGATTGTCTATAACTGAGAGCCATTAATGCCAAACACCCCAAAAACTTTTATTTCCTGAGGAAGTTACAGTGTAAGAGATTTAGAAGGCATCCTGAAATTTTACTACAAAAAATGCCAGAACAATTTTCTTTCTATGGGATTGTTCTAATTATAAAATTTAGAAACTTATTGAAAGACATTTCTCTCTGCTCTTTAGTGGAACTGAGAAAAGGCCCAATTCTCCTGTACCTAGCTGTGTGTCCTTAAAGAGTGACTGGTCAGAGCCACTATCCATCCACCTTAAAGAAGGCCCATTCTCTTAAAAAAAGTGAATTTTGTCACTTCCTCTTGTTTTTTAATAATCTTCTTAATTGTTAGACTCATTCATCATCATCATCATTTCTTGCAGCAGAGCTGTGGTTGTAATAATTTGAGTGTTTCTACTAATAAAATGTTTAATACCTATGTTAGAATTTAAAAACTTCTACTATTCCCTTTACCACCATGTTTATAGCACTTGGGAGATGACTTCATCCAGAGCAACTTACATATTTTCCATTTATGCATCCAAACAGTTGAGGATTAAGCGCCTTCTTCGAGGACCCAGCAATGGCAGCTTGTTTGGACCTGTTATTTGAACTCAAAACTTTGCGATCAGTAGTCTAACATATTAACCACTGAGCTACCACTTTCAGTACTTGTTTTAAACCTGCTCATTCCCATGTTAGTAAATGAAACACAAGACAATGTTACTTTTTTAATTATTTTTAATCTCCCCTAAATGATTATAAATATATCCCAAGTGTGATAATGTTTTTACTAGATTATGCTCTTTAATACTATATATCTACTTATATATACAGTTGTGCTCAAAAGTTTGAATACCTTGGTAGAATTTGCAAGATGTGAAGACCATTTTTTAAGAAAACATGAGAAAGAAGCCAAAACAAATTTACTTTATTTCTTATAGGACTCAAGTTCATATGTAAGACATAACAGAATGGCACAATATACAAACAAAACATGACAATAAAGAAAATGAGGAAATAATTGCTGTTCAAAAGTTTGCATACCTTTAGTTTTTAATATTGTGTATTGCCCCTTTTAGCATCGATAATGACATGCAGTCTTTTGTAATAATTGTGCATGAGGTCCTCAATTCTTTCTGTTGGTAGAGCTGCCCATTCTTCTTGGCAAAATGCCTCCAATTTCTGTACATTATTTGGTTGTCCTGCACAAAGTGCACGTTTGAGATCTTCCCAAAGTGGCTAAATGATATTGAGATCAGGAGACTGTGATGGCCACTCTAGAACCTTCAATTTTTTTTGCTGTAGCCATTGAAGGGTCAACTTGGCCTTGTACTTTGGATCATTGTCATGTTCGAACATCCAAGAGCATCCCATGTGCAGCTTTTGTGCTGTAGAATGCAAATTGTCTGCCAGTATTTTCTGATAACATGCTGCATTCATCTTGCCATCAATTCTGACTCATTTCCCTGTGCCACTGGAGCTCACACAGCCCCAAAACATTAGGGATTCACCACCATGCTTTATAGTGGGGATCGTTTACTTTAACCATAGGCCTTGTTGAATCCTCTCTAAACATAGCGTATATGGTTGTGACTAAAAAGTTTTGGTCTCATCGCTCCAAATGACTGGGCTCAAGAAGCTGTGAGCCTTGTCTATGTGCTTTCTGCCGTACTGAAAGCTGGACTTTGTGTGGCATAGGTGCAATAACGGCTTTCTCCTGGCAACTGGACCTTGCAGATCATTTGTGTTCAAGTACCTCTTTACTGTGTACCTTGAAACAACACCACCACTTTTTCCAGAACAGCCTGTATTTCTCTCAAAGTAGTTTGTGGGTTTTTCTTTGCATCTTGGACAATTCTTCTGGCAGTAGTGGGTGAAATCTTTCTTGATCTACCTAACCGAGGCTTAGTATCAACAGAACCTCTTATTTTCCACCTCTTTATCAGAGTTTGAATAGTACTGACTGGCATTTTCAAGTGTTCTTATATGTTTTTATACTACTTTATTACGCAGGTCCATTGGCAGTTCTTTTGTCTTCTCCATGGTGCAGTATCTAGCTAGAGTCAGTGCATCACCTCATGAGCTGAGAAACTCACACACTGTTTATGCACAGACACTAGTTACAGTTACAATGAGTCACAGTTGTGGAAACTTCCCTTCACTAGCCATTTAAACCTCTGGGTTTTTATAATGTGGCCAAACATTCAAGGATATGTAATCAGGGAAGTATTTGATCAGGGTTGTTTGGGTAATTTCAATTATCATTAGGTTTTAAAAAGGAGTCAAACAACAATGTGCAAATTAATGACTTCACTTGACCATTATACTTGAATATGAAAAAAATCTTTAGCATTATCTGTCATATTTTCCAAATAAATGGCAATGTTTAACAATTTCTTTAAGGGTATGCAAACATTTGAGCAGAAATGTATACATATATATTTTTCATGAAAACTGAGTGAATTTGAGCTGTAAAATGTGTGGTGCTATAAATGTAAAAATTATATTTTGTTTATCCCTAGAGCCCCAAAACAGAACTCAAAAATCATCCACAGAAATTCAGTGGAGTCCATATTCAAGGTATGTCTATGTTGTGTAAGAGGGTACTTAAATAATACATTAGGCACATTCACGTTTCTTGATTAATTAGTTATTGTACATTTTTGTTAATTTGAAAAATTAGATTAAAGTTGATTATAGTTCTCCAAACGTTTATGAGTAATCAAAAAATCTGTTGTAATCTGTTGACTTCTGACTCAAATTATAAATACCTCTGTTCTGATGCCTACTGACCAATTACAATTCAGAACTTAAGAGCACAGTAGTATTTTTTTTTGTGATTTTATTTTATTATATTTTTTAATTAGGAGCTGCAGCATAAATTCATCACTGTATTGAAGAATGAGCTGAACAGGTTCGAGAAGCTACTTAGTGCTGATAACCCAGCATGCTCTGAGAGGGGGGAGGAAGAGGCAGAGGAAGAGGATCTGCACTGTGTTAGAGAGGGTGTGCTGAAGATCACACTGTACATCCTGAAGAACATGAAGCAGAAAGATCTCGCTCACACCCTGCAGATCAGTAAGAGAGCTTCTGATTATTACAACATTTTATCACTTTAATGGAAACACACTGGACCACTGGTCCATATTATCCTACTGATTATAATCTAATGAATACAGTTTTACAACAAACACATGACTCAGGGAGAATCCTAGTGTTCTGGTTCTTTTATATCTTTCTGATGTATTTATTAGGAATATAATCCAGTTTTTGACCAATATTAAATTTAACATTGAGTATATTGTCCATACATTACAATTTTGACCATGACATTGTTCTGTTTGTTAGAGATGGCCTCTGTGTATCAGCAAAAGCTCAAATCTGGACTTCTAAATAAATATAAAAGAATTAATGAAGGAATCTCACAGCATGGGACATCTACACTTCTGAATCAGATCTACACAGAGCTCTACATCACAGAGAGTTGGAGTGGAGACATCAATAATGAACATGAGGTGAGACAGATTGAGACAGTGTCCAGGAGACCAGCAACAGAGGAGACACCCATCAAATGTAATGAGCTCTTTAAAGACAAGTCCATCAGAAGTGTGCTGACTAAAGGAGTAGCTGGAATTGGAAAAACAGTCTCTGTGCAGAAGTTCATTCTGGACTGGGCTGAAGGAAAAGCAAATCAGGACATCATCTTCCTGTTTCCACTTCCCTTTAGAGAGCTGAATTTGATGAAGCAGGAAAACTTCACTCTGATGAGCCTTATTCATCAGTTTTTCCCCATAATTAAGGACTTGCAAGTAATAGACAGCCATGCCTACAAACTACTTTTCATCTTTGATGGTCTGGATGAGTGTCGACTTCCTCTAAATTTCCAGAACAATGAGAGGTTGAGTGATGTGACAGAGTCAGCCTCAATGGAGGTTCTGCTAACAAACCTCATCAAGGGGAATCTGCTTCCCTCTGCTCTCCTCTGGATAACCACTCGACCAGGAGCAGCCAGTCAGATCCCTCCTGAGTGTGTAGACCAGGTAACAGAGGTACGAGGGTTCAATGATCCTCAGAAAGAGGAGTACTTCAGGAAGAGTCTCAGTGATCAGATCCTGGCCAATAAAATCATCACACACATGAAGTCTTCAAGAAGTCTCTACATCATGTGCCACATCCCAGTCTTCTGCTGGATCTCAGCTACTGTTCTAGAGAGAATGTTGGGTGAAGCAGAGAGTGGAGAGATCCCCAAGACTCTGACTCAAATGTTCACACACTTCCTGATCTTTCAGATCAAACACAAGGAGCAAAAGTACAGTCAGAAATATGACCCTGATCCACAGAAGATCAGAGACAGTATCCTGGCTTTGGGAAAACTGGCTTTCCAACAGCTGGATAAAGGAAACCTGATGTTCTATGAGGAAGACCTGAGAGAGTGTGGCATTGATGTCAGTGAAGTGGCAGTGTACTCAGGAGTGTGTACCCAAATCTTCAGAACAGAGTCTGGACTCCACCTGGGGAAGATGTTCAGCTTTGTACATCTGAGTGTTCAGGAGTTTTTGGCTGCATTATATGCGTTTCTCTGCTTCATTGACAAAAATCAAACAAATGAACAAACCACTGATCTGTCTGGTCTTTTCAACACATCAGAAATGTCTGACTTCCTCAAGGGTGCAGTGGACCAGGCCTTACAGAGTGACAGTGGACACTTGGATCTTTTCCTCCGCTTCCTTCTGGGCCTCTCAGTGGAGTCTAATAAGAAGCTCATTCGAGGTCTACTGACACACACAGGAAGCAGCTCTGACTGCCGAAAGGACATAGTTAAGTACATCAAGTTAAAGTTCGAACAAAATCCATCTCCAGAGAGATCAATCAATCTGTTCTACTGTCTGAACGAGTTAAATGATGATTCACTGGTGAAAGAGATCCAAAGCTACACGAACTCAGGTCGTCTCTCTGAAGCTGAACTCTCACCTGCTCAGTGGTCTGCTCTGGTCTTTGTGTTGCTGACATCAGAGGAGGATCTGGAAGTGTTTGACCTACAGAAGTTTATAAGATCAGATGAATGTTTTAAGAGACTGTTACCAGTCGTCCAGCAAGCTACAACAGTTCTGTAAGTAAAACCTGTTTCTCTGTTAGCTTGTAAGGAATGAGGGGAGTTGTAGACTGGATTTAATAAGGTTTACTTTATTAATCCCAAAGTGGGGTCAAAACAGCCACAGCTCAAGAGCAACAGGGAGGACTAAGACTTAACACAAGAGCAACATAAGACCTGATGTGCACAATAAACTCATCCAAACAATAACACTACAAATTTACAGACTGAGACTGAGATGTGTGTATGAAATATATAATTATAGGTTCTCAGTTTAAAACTGTATGTTAGACATATGTGATGAGCAGTTTCAGTAGTGTGTGTATAAAATATACACACAGTGGTTATAGCTCAAGTTCTTTGTAATACATTGTAATAGCTAGGTATCCAAATCATTAGACATGAACATCATCTCCAATGAGCTTGGCTCATTGTGGAGACGGATAAGAATGACTGGTTTATCTTTCTCTGTACCTTTCTCTGTTACAACAGAGCTGCAGTAGACTATATACTGACTACTCTGGGTAATTAATTTATCCTAAATAAGGGTGTATTGTTGCTGATACTGACTGGTATTTTGAGAATCAGACCAATTCTGTGCTCTTTGACACTTATTTACTCAGAAATAATAGTCTGATACCAATATCTAATGGTGACAGCATGTAATGCATTTCTTACTGCTAATAAACAGATAAACAGGAAATAACAGTGATCTGGACATACTAAAGTGATTAATGCTCAATGCAAAGGACTGAAAACCATGAAATATTAAAAGGATAAAGTACATCATCCTGTGTGTGTGTGTGTGTGTGTGTGTGTATTTAAAAATAACTTCGTTTCTATGCATCAATAAGAGAAAACTAATAATAATAATAATAATAATAATAATAATAATAAGTATTATTATTATTATTATTATTGTTGTTGTTGTTGTTGTTGTTGTTGTTGTTGCTGTTCCTTTGTTGTTAAAATAAAATATAACTTTTAAAAATGAATAAAAAATCTTCAGGCTTCTTTCCACTAGCAGGTTATTACTTCTGATTCTAGAGTGGCAAATTGTAAGCCTTTATTTTTCCACATTTTTCACATTAGCAGTTGGAAGCTATTCTGATCAGATAATTTATTAAACACAATCTTCTTTATAAATAAATTATAAATTAATTCTAAATAACATAGACAATAATAAGACATTTAATCTGTCACAGACTGACTGTGTATATCAGTGCTTTTATATCTTATTTTTTTGTCTGTGTTCATGAAGGGTTTAATGTTTTCTGGGTTCCTCTGACATTTTCTCCTTTCAGTCTCAGTGAGTGTAACCTGACAGAGAGAAGCTGCTGGGCTTTACACACAGTTCTCAGCTCAGAATCCTCCAAGCTGACTGAGGTGGATCTGAGCAGTAATCCTCTGGAGGACTCAGGAGTGAAGCTGCTTTGTGCTGGACTGAAGAGTCCAAACTGTAAACTGGAGAAACTCAGGTCAGTTCATTTTTCCTACTTAGTAAACTTTCTTTTACACGTTTAGAGCCATGGAGGAAGTACATGTGAAATTCAGCAAGACTGGGCTGAAGGAAAAGCAAATCAAGACATCCTCTTCCTGTTTCCACTTCCCTTTAGAGAGCTGAAGTTAGTGAAGGAGGAAAACTTCAGTCTGATGAGCCTTATTCATCAGTTTTTCCCCTATAATTAAAGGACAATTCCACTTTCAGAACAGCAATTTTGAAATCATTTACTCACCACATCGTCATCCAAGATGTTCCTGTCATATTTTGTAATAGGTCACAAGTGATTTATGCAGAACTACAGCGCTAGTGTTTACAAGCGTAGAGAAGAAGAAGACCGCTCCGAAGTTGTTGCGTGTGGAATGACACAAAGTTATATGTCTGTCAGGAACAGCTGGATAGTTCCCTGCCAGGCCCAGAGAGGGTGCTGACAGGTGAAACTTGGAAGCCTGCTTCTTTGTTTGTATTTTGTGCCATGCCTTTCCCATTGGTCTCCTACCCTGTTGTGTCACATGTTCCCAATTAACCAGAATGTGTATCCCTTTAAATATGGATCCTTGTGTACTTGTCTTTGTTGGTCATTGTTTATTGTTTAATGTACTTTGTCCTGGTTAAAGTCATGTCCTAGTTCATGATAAAGGTTTTGTTTATTTCAGTTTAGTTGGTGTTATGTAGTTTACGTGATTAGGTTAGTCTTCCCCATGTCTGTCTGTCTGCATGAATAAAAGCTGTGCTTCATGGAATCCTGTGTGTGGGTCTGTCTCCATGGCGTGCTGGTGCACGCACCACCACCGAGGTCCGGGTTCGAGCCCCGCACAGGGTGGGGGCGTCTTTGTGGGGGCGTCAGGGTGGGGGATGTCTTTGTGTCCGTCTTTTTTGTTTAAAATGCTCCATTGGTGTGTGTACCCTGGATGTGGAAATTGTTTTAAATCTATTGTGCACGTGTACGAGCGTGCCGCAGCCTGTTTCAGTTGCTCTCTGTTCATTTACCTTAATTTACCTATTATTTCTTCATCCTTTGTACAACATTGTACACCTTAGTTTGTAATGGACCCTAAACATTTAAGCAGTTTCCTCCTGGAATTAATAAAGTTCTCGGCTGGGGTCGTTTAGAGCCCTCTGAAGTTGCATTTAAACTTCATTTTGGAAGTTCAAACTCAGAGGCACCGTTGAAGTCCACTATATGGAGAAAAATCCTTAAATGCGGTTTTAAAAAACATCATTTCTTTACGAATGACAGGCACAACTTGGATGATGAAGGGGTGAGTAAATGATTTTTAAATTGTTGTTCTGAAAGTGGAATTACCCTTTAAGGACTTGGAAGTAACAGACAGCCATGCCTACAACTACTTTTAATCTTTGATAGTCTGGATGAGTGAACACTTATTAAATTTCCAGAACACTGGCGGATTTCTGTCTCACTGGAGGTTCTGCTAACAAACCTCATCAAGGGGAATCTGCTTCCCTCTGCTCTCCTCTGGATAACCACTCGACCAGGAGCAGCCAGTCAGTCCCTCCTGAGTATTCTCACCAGGTAACAGAGGTACGAGGGTTCAGTGATCCTCAGAAAGAGGAGTACTTCAGGAAAAGGCTCAGTGATCAGATCCTGGCCAATAAAATCATCACACATATGAAGTCTTTCAGCTACTGTTCTAGAGAGAATGTACAAATTTTGCTTTGTGACATGGTGCATTATTATGTTAGAAGTAACCTTTAAAACTCTCATGAACAAGGTATTTTTGTCTGCAGACCATCTACTTACTGGATGTTTTTTCTTTATTGCATCACTAGTAAACCCTAAAGATGGTGTATATAATTTCAAGGAGATCAGCAGTTACAAAAATACTCAAACACAACAACCATTCCACAGTCAAAATCAATGAACCAGTTTCCTCATTCTGATGTATAAATGGTAATACATGGAGAGGTACAATTAACAGCCTGTGCAGAGAAATATATGTAATGTAGATATATTGCAAGCCAGTATCAATATGAAATACTTTGTTCAAACACAGTGATGTTTATAAAGGCTTTTGTAAAGTTGCATATAAGGACAGTCAGCTTTGTGCTCAGGTCTTCATCAGTGAACATTTGAAGACTTCAGGAGGAATTAGTGTTAGGTCTATAATGAACTCAGAAATTACACTGACCTATTAGTTCCTTAAGAGCTTTTGGTTGCACAAAATCTACTTGACTATAAACTGTTGAAGAGAGGACATTATTTACACTTACATTATTTATTGTCCAGTGTCACCAAAATGATTGAGGTTCTCTTCTGAGCCTGGTTCCTCTCAAGGTTTCTTCCTCAGATCATCTCAAGGTGTTTTTCCTTGCCACCATTGCCTCAAGCTTGCTCATCAGGGATAAATATTAAGTTAACTTTATCATTTTTGTTATCTGTTTCTATATTTCTGTAAAGCTGCTTTGAGACAATGACCATTGTTAAATGCACTATACAGATAAGTTGAATAAAATGAAATTAAATGTTGAACTTAACATTTGCTAAGCATGTGTGAAGTGTTGACCTCTACTGAGGATATTGTGGAGCATTGGAAGGAACACTAAGAAATTCCTTACTCTTGAAGTCATTCTTCCCTGGTAGGTGTGCCACTCATGAGGATGGCACCACCTCTTGCCACTTTGTGAGTAATTAAGAGCTTAATGTGGGCAGCAAAATGAGTATTTTATCTCTTCTTGCAAATTCCTATAGTTGAGTACCCTGTCATACTCCTGAGATGAATGGTCATGTGCCTGTAGCAAAATTCATTCATTCATTGTCTCCCGCTTATCCGTAGCCAGGTCGTGGGGGCAGCAGTCGAAGCAGGGATGCCCAGACTTCCTTCTCCCTAGCCACTTCCTCCAGCTCTTCCGGGGGAATTCCAAGGCGTTCCCAGGTCAGCTGAGAGACATAGTCCCTCCAGCGTGTCCTGGGTCTTCCCCGGGGTCTCTTCCCGGTTGGGCATGCCCAGAATACCTCCCCTGGGAGACGTCCAGGAGACATCCGAAACAGATGCCCAAGCCACCTCAACTGGCCCCTTTCGATGTGGAGGAGCAGCGGCTCTACTCCGAGCTCCTCCCGGGTGACAGAGCTCCTTACCCTATCTCTAAGGGAACGCCCGCCACCCTGCGAAGAAAACTCATTTCGGCCGCCTGTATCCGGGATCTCGTCCTTTCGGTCATGACCCAAAGCTCATGACCATAAGTAAGAGTAGGAATGTAGATTGACTGGTAAATTGAGAGCTTCGCCTTTTGGCTCAGCTCCTTCTTCACCACAACAGACCAGTACATAGACCGCATTGCTGCTGCCGCTGCACCAATCCGACTGTCAATCTCATGCTCCATCCTTCCCTCACTTGTAAACAAAACCCCAAGATACTTAAACTCCTCCACTTGAGGAAGGAACACAAACCACCTTTTTCCAGTCGACAACCATGGCCACAGATTTGGAGGTGCTGATCCTTATCCCAGCCACTTCGCACTCAGCTGCGAACTGCCCCAGCGCACGCTGTAAGTCCTGGCTCGAAGGCGCCAACAGGACAACATCATCTGCAAAAAGCAGAGACGAAATCCTATGGTCCCCAAACTGGACTCCCTCCACCACCTGGCTGCGCCTAGAAATCCTGTCCATAAAAATAATGAACAGAACCGGTGACAAAGGACAGCCCTGCCGGAGTCCAACATGCACTGGGAACAGATGTGAATTACAGCTGGCAATGCGAACCAAGCTCCTGCTCTGGTCATACAGAGACCGAACAGCCCTTAACAGAGGGCCACGGACCACATGTGGACTGGTTGGGCAAACTCCCATGAACCCTCAAGCACCCTGTGAAGGATATAGAGTCCAGTGTCCCAGGACTAGGACAAAGCCCACATTGTTCCTCCTGAATCCGATGTTCGACTAAAGGTCGGACTCTCCTCTCCAGTACCCTGGAATATACTTTCCATGGGAGGCTGAGGAGTGTGATCCCCCTATAATTGGAAGACACCCTCCGATCCCCCTTCTTAAAAAGAGGGACCACCACCCCGGTTGCCCAGTCCAGAGGCACTGTCCCTGACTGCCATGCTATGTTGCAGAGACGTGTCAGCCAAGACAGCCCCAAAACATCCAGAGACTTAAGGTACTCAGGGCGAATCTCATCCACTCCCGGCGCCTTGCCACCAAGGAGCTGCTGGACTATCTCAGTGACTTCAGCTTGGGTAATGGATGAATCTACCTCTGAGTCCTCAGCCTCTGCTTCCTCTACGGAAGGTGTGTCAGTAGGATTGAGGAGATCCTCGAAGTATTCCTTCCACCTTCCGACAATATCCCCAGTCAAGGTCAGCAACTCTCCGCCAGCACCATACACAGTGCTGGCAGAGAGCTGCTTACCCCTTCTGAGGCGCCGGACGGTCTGCCAGAATTTCCCCGAGGCCAACCAATAGTCCTTCTCCATGGCCTCCCCGAACTTCTCCCAGACCCGAGTTTTTGCTTCCACAACCACCCGGGCTGCAGCTCGCTTGGCCTGCCGGTACTCATCAGCTGCCTCTGGAGTCCCAACCAGGCTCGATAGGACTCTTTCTTCAGCTTGACAGCATCCCTTACTTACAGTGTCCACCACCGGGTTTGGGGATTCTTGTGCCACGACAGACACCAGAGACCTTATGGCCACAGCTCCTGGTAGCTGCGTCAACAATGGAGGAGAAGAACATGGTCCACTCCGACTCAATGTCCCCAACCTCCCTTGGAATCTTGTCGAAACTCTCCCAGAGGTGGGAGTTGAAGACCTCCCTAACAGAGGGTTCAGCCAGACATTCCCAAGAGACCCCCACAATACGTTTGGGTCTGCCAAGTCTGTCCGGCATCCTCCTCTGCAAGCGGATCCAACTCACCACCAGGTGGTGATCAGTTGACAGCTCAGCCCCTCTCTTCACCCTAGTCAAGACATATGGCCAAAGGTCAGATGACATGGCCACAAAGTAGATCATCGACCTCCGGCCTAAGGTGTCCTGGTACCACGTGTACTGTTGGGCACCCTTATGCTTGAACATGGTGTTCGTTATGGACAGTCTGTGACTAGCACAGAAGTCCAATAACAGAACACCACTCGAGTTCAGATCAGGGGGGCCGTTCCTCCCAATCACGCCCCTCCAGGTAACACTGTCATTACCCACATGGGCGTTGAAGTCCCCCAGTATAACTATGGAGTCCCCAGTCGGGGCACCTTCCAGCACCCCTCATAGGGTCTCCAAGAAGGTTGGGTACTCCACACTGCTGTTCGGCCCGTAAGCCAAAACAACAGTGAGGCCCCTATCCCCCACCTGAAGGCGCAGGGAAACCACCCTCTCGTTTACTGGGGAAAACTCCAACACATGGTGGCTGAGCTGGGAGGCTATAAGCAAGCCCACCCCAGCCCGCCGCCTATCACCATGAGGTACTCCAGAGTAGTAAAGGGTCCAACCTCTCTCAAGGAGTTGGGTTCCAGAGCCCAGGCTGTGCGTGGAGGTGAGCCTGACTATCTCTATCCTGTACTGCTCAGCCTCCCCCACCAGCTCAGGCTCCTTCCCCCCAGTCAGTGAAGTGACATTCCATGTCCCAAGAGCCAGATTCTTTAACCAGGGTTTGGGTCGTCTAGGCCCCTGCCCATGACTGCTACTTAAAACACAAAACACATTTATGCTTTTGGGTTTTCTTTTTCACAAAACAGTTTGCCTTCATTCCAGATCATCGGGGTGGACTGTGTTTTTTTTTTTTGCTGCAGTGAAAGGAAACTTGTGAGACTGAATTGTGTTAATGTGTTTTTTTGCTATATGTAATGTAATTTTATTCATGTTCGTTACAAGAGCCTGTGACACAACGCACTGTTATACAGTGTTATATATTCTCTGCATCTCATTTCGGATGCTGCATCCTCCGGAGATTGCAGTTTGCTGCATACGGCATCAAGAATGACTTTTTTGAGAAAAGTAACCATAATAATATTTGACTTATTACTAATATTTGAATTTATTCCTTGTGAGGTGTGAAATACTGTAGACTAATATCTTTTTTACTTTGCTATTTAACGGTTGATTAGTATCTATTGCCATTATTACATTACATGCAGTGTGTTTTTGAACTCATCTGAAAATTAATGGCTTGTCTGATCTTTTTTTGTTTTCAGGCTTATTAAATGTGGCCTAATGAGGGAAAGCTGTATATCTCTGGCAGAAGTCCTCAGTTCACAGCCCAGTTTTCTAACTGAGTTGGACCTGAGTGAAAACAGCCTACAGAATTCAGGTGTCATGGAATTATCTGAAGGACTCAAGAATCCATGCTGTAATTTGAAGATATTAAGGTACAGTGGTATAAACCCATATAAGCAGATACATACTGCCATTGCTACTCTTATTACTACTACTAATAATATTAGATTATTTCTTGTTACAACTTAAATACATACCACAATGATGGTGGTTATGTGATTACAGTAAAATCAAGATTAAGACAAAACCAATACAAGACAAATGAGCACTAATGTTATATTATAGCTTAATATGTCATCCGTAATATGTATTACTTGTTAATTATTACTAAAATAAAAATAAGTTTAAGTGGAGTCATCATTAAAGAATATATATATTGTTTATTCTCTTCCATACAGCATTATGTAGGCACTGTCTATATAGGGAGGTGGATGTTGGGAATTGAGCATACACAAAACTAAACAGTAAATCGAGCATGTAGAGAATATTCTGCTTGTGAGTGTGTGTTCATTCGGAGTACACTCAGTAACAATACACGCTCATGGTTTGCTATTGCTTGTTTCAGAGATATACTGTGTTAAACTGAATTTTTGGACTTTGGGAACAGAAATAAGATGCATGTTCCCACTGCTGTGATTGGTCATTTTTATATATGACTTAAATACTTGTTTAATCTGGCCTGTTACTATACAGTGAAAATTCTCAACCATCATACATTTTAGTATAAGCCTAGTTTTGGCACATCTGTGCCTAGAAATCTTAGAGAATAAAATGACTTTACTTCCTGGCTGGAACAGATATCACATTGACTCTAGTCAATGTTGGGTGTCTGTGTACTCATGTATGTGTAACAGGTCCAAATGCACCCACTGTGACTGGTTTATCACTGAGCTTTGTTGTGTCTGCTAAAACAGATGTCAACTCAAACGTAAATTAACATATTTTCTACCTTTTTAATAACAAAACCAAACAAAAACACAAATACAAATTTGCAATTCTGCTCACCCTACACCAACACCTCTTTTTACTCAGAGCTAAACCAAAAGGGCTATTTGTATATCATGCTAGAGTTTGTATAAAGTATATATACACTTAAACAATATATTATATTTAATAAACTAACATGTGACAAAGCAAAGAAAAACACAATTTCAAATTGTAATGGTGTGTTACACTGCCATGTGACACAAGATGAGTTTGAAAAAAATAAAGATTATTATTATTAATTATTATTATTATTATTATTATTATTATTATTATTATTTACATTAGCTTCACAGATGCATGTAATAGCATTCACCCTTCCCTTGGCAAATGAACAGAATAGGAAAATTGGACAAATTCCCTACCTTATTTGTCTTGGGATTTACCTTGGCTGGACTTCCAAAGGGGGGGCAACAGAAATGTGTTCATACTATCATCCAGAGATCATGAGATTGGCCATGCTCTGATGGAGGGATGGCCTTACTCCTATTAATCACAGTAAAACTAGCCAGTGATGAGCGTCTGCAAGCTTACTCATGCAGAAGTGAGTAGATTGGGCTTTCCTCCCCATGTGTTTTGCCACCCCCTGAGGTTGCAACATCTGATAGTCTTTGCCCTCCCAGGTTGGTAGCTGTGTGTAGGATGGGTGAGAACTGGCCAAGACTAAGTTATGGCCAAAAGCAGATGTTTTATTATTATTATGATTTTTTAAATTATGATTTAAATTAAATTTATAACATAAATTTGTTTGTTTCTTAAAAAATAATGTTGTTGGAAATAGTTGTATGTGATTATAGAAATGAACTTATTCCTATTTTTGTCTAGACTTTCAGACTGCAGTATAACAGAGGAAGGATACACTGCTCTGGCTGACGCTCTGAAATCATCTCACCTGATAGAGCTGGATCTCAGAGGGAACGACCCTGGAGCATCAGGAGTGAAAAAACTTGATGATACCCAACATTACAAACTGACAACACTTAGGTGATTCTTCAGTCGAGCAAAAATAATTTCATGAATATTAAAATTAAATAAATGCAATAAAAAACGGAAGCAAATTAGATAAACTTGATAATTGACTATAATTTTGTATTTATTTGACTAGTAATTATTATTATTCTTATTACTATACTTATTTTTATTCTTATTATTATGTTTTTGCAGGTTGTTGAAAAGCTCTGCTGCGCAGGAGGCCTGTACTTGGCTAAATTCAGCTGTAGGTAAAAACCCTTTACTCCTAAAAGAGCTGGATCTGAGCAGGAAGAAAACAGGAGATTCAGAAGTGGAGAAACTCTCGGCTCTGATGAAAGACTCACACTGTAAATTACAGAATATTAAGTAAGTATTTTGATGTTTCAGTGTCAGTCTGGTTTTATAGACAGAACACTTTCAACTGTGAAATGACTAAATGTTTGCTCATATCTTACATGTACGCCAAAAAAATCTTATTTATAAGTTTGTTAAACATCTTTACTGCTAGTAGACAGTTTGGAACTGGGTAGTGTGAGGAGCAACTAAGGAGAGATTTTTAGACACTACACAGTGGTTTCTCCCATTATGTGATTGTACACCTGATCTTGGTCATGTAGTGTAGTTTGCGTTTGTAATTTTAACATTAATATTAAACAGCAGAAGACAATCATTAAGTTAGGACAAAATGATTATTAATACAGATATTGTAAAGAACAGTCCTGTAGCTGCCATTTTGTCATCTGAGGTGGAGGTCTTGTATAAGACACATCCAGCATCATCTCCAAGATTTAGATGGAAGTTCTTGAGATGGAAGTGAGGACTTCCTTCTCCTGGACTCTTAGGTCTGTTCTCTCAGTTTAGATTTTACCAAGGATCAAAACCCCTGTAGCCAAATTCCAACCAACAGAAATCAGTAATACAGCAGCTTCTTTAAGGCTCAGTGAGTGTAACCTGTAAGTCTGTTGGATTTCACATCAATATGCCTAACTACTCTGGATAATTAAGTTTTTAACCATGTTAATCTAGATTCTACTATCCCATATTTAATTTGTCCAGTTTGCTGTTTGTTTTACATGGGAAATTAGCACACAGGACCCCTCTATGCAAATGTCAAAAATGCTTACAGAGCCACTGCTCTACCCCCACTCAGTAATTCTGATCACCATCTTGTCTTTTTAACACCTCAGTATGTTCCTGCAGTTCCTGTATTGTAGCCTGTCTCCACAAAGACAATGAGAAGGTGGACACAGGAAGGCAGTGAGACCCTGCAGAACTGTATCACAGATTGCATCACTGACTATATTAAATTTTGTCATGACCCCATTATCCCTAGTAGAACCATATGCTGCTATTTGAACAATAGACCTTGGATCACCAGTGACCTGAAAGTTCTATTGAACAAGAAAAAGAATATCTTCAGGTCTGGTGACAAGGAAGAACTTGAAGGACACAGCAGTGTTATGACCCCGAGATAGGCCTAGGGGGACTCATGGTCAGCAACAGGTGTCTTACCAAGCTGACAGTGGGGGAAGGAGACCAACCAGGTCTAAACAATGATAATCACAGTAAACCTATACAAAATAAATGAACTCAACATGATACATACAGCTTTGGAAAAAAAAATAAGAGACCACTGCCCAATCTCCAGATTTGAACCCTATTGAAAACCTCTGGAATGTCATCAAGAGGAAGATGGATGGCCACAAACCATCAAGCGTAGCTGAGCTATTTGCTTTTTTGCAAAAAATAATGGTATAAATTTACTCAACAGCAATGTGAGAAACTGGTGGAGAGCATGGAGCCAAAACACATGCAAATCAGGGTTATTCCACCAAATACTGATTTCTTAAGGTTATTTAGACAAAGCATTAACACAATTTGTTTAGAAATGATTTGCATTTTGTTTAATTTGAGTTATTAAAGCTCTACAAATACTGCATAATCTTGGGTTATTTTGATGTGTTGTCATTTCCTTTAAATATACATTCTAAATAACAATAGTTATATTCTGAATTTAGGAGAAATATTGTCAGCAGTTCACAAAAAATGAAACAAAACTGTTCTCACCTATACATGAACCTGGAAGAAAAAAAAACAAAAGAAACAGATTATTTTGCAGTGGTCTCTTTTTTTCCAGAGCTGTAGTGCTTATTTTCTCTTACTGTAGAGTAAAGAAAAGAAACCAAGCAATACAAAAACATACTTCCCTAACAACACTTTGTATTATACCTGCTTATCTAGAAACAAAAGTGAGATCAAAAAACTATCTACACTGCGCTTCCCTTGCAAACTTTAGTACACCCTTTATCTAGGGTGTCTAGACAGTCTACGTTGCTACATGTTGCACAGTGTATGAGCCAGATGGCACACGCATACAGCCATAACATGATAACACAAATCAATAAACAGAGGAAAGTTTGCATACAACAACAGTGAGTGTGCCGTGGATATGGCACCATTCTCTCTTTCTTATTGTTTTAGACTTCTTCTGGATGCTCTTCCAGGGCGGTGTCCGTGCGACGTGGCTCATCCCCTTATCAGCCGGGATTGGGCAAGCGGCTACATCCAAACTACATCAAAATACGCCACAATGCCAAAATACGTGGCATTTAACACGCACTTCCACTATCCTATTAGGATATTTTATACTTTAGAAGGAGCATCAGCTATTTTGTTTTAAACACCCTTTTTGTGTCTCATTTCCAAATCTTATTCTTGAATGATCAGAAACCATCTCATTAGCCTTTGATTGTGGTTGTACATTCTTGATAAAAACACAAGAGGATTATTATCAGTACAGGCCATAAGCTTAACCCTACATACACCTAAAGGTGCTGCAGAGCCAAAAGTAATGCCAGCACTTCTCTCTCAATTGTAGAATATACACTATATTGCCAAAAGTATTCGCTCACCCATCCAAATAATCAGAATCAGGTGTTCCAATCACTTCCATGGCCACAGGTGTATAAAATCAAGCACCTAGGCATGCAGACTGTTTTTACAAACATTTGTGAAAGAATGGGTCGCTCTCAGGAGCTCAGTGAATTCCAGCGTGGAACTGTGATAGGATGCCACCTGTGCAACAAATCCAGTCGTGAAATTTCCTCACTCCTAAATATTCCACAGTCAACTGTCAGCTGTATTATAAGAACGTGGAAGTGTTTGGGAACGACAGCAACTCAGCCACGAAGTGGTAGGCCACGTAAACTGACGGAGCGGGGTCAGCGGATGCTGAGGCGCATAGTGTGAAGAGGTCGCCAACTTTCTGCAGAGTCAATCGCTACAGACCTCCAAACTTCATGTGTCCTTCAGATTAGCTCAAGAACAGTGCGCAGAGAGCTTCATGGAATGGGTTTCCATGGCCGAGCAGCTGCATCCAAGCCATACATCACCAAGTGCAATGCAAAGCGTCAGATGCAGTGGTGTAAAGCACGCCGCCACTGGACTCTAGAGCAGTGGAGACGCGTTCTCTGGAGTGACGAATCGCGCTTCTCCATCTGGCAATCTGATGGACGAGTCTGGGTTTGGCGGTTGCCAGGAGAACGGTACTTGTCTGACTGCATTGTGCCAAGTGTAAAGTTTGGTGGAGGGGGGATTATGGTGTGGGGTTGTTTTTCAGGGGTTGGGCTCGGCCCCTTAGTTCCAGTGAAAGGAACTCTGAATGCTTCAGCATACCAAGACATTTTGGACAATTCCATGCTCCCAACTTTGTGGGAACAGTTTGGAGCTGGCCCCTTCTTCTTCCAACATGACTGTGCACCAGTGACCAAAGCAAGGTCCATAAAGACATGGATGACAGAGTCTGGTGTGGATGAACTTGACTGGCCTGCACAGAGTCCTGACCTCAACCCGATAGAACACCTTTGGGATGAATTAGAGCGGAGACTGAGAGCCAGGCCTTCTCGTCCAACATCAGTGTGTGACCTCACAAATGCGCTTCTGGAAGAATGGTCAAAAATTCCCATAAACACACTCCTAAACCTTGTGGACAGAACCTTCCCAGAAGAGTTGAAGCTGTTATAGCTGCAAAGGGTGGACCGACATCATATTGAACCCTATGGATTAGGAATGGGATGTCACTTAAGTTCATATGCGAGTCAAGGCAGGTGAGCGAATACTTTTGGCAATATAGTGTATTACCTGATTTTTATTAAGATTCTGTGATTAGTAGCAACCCGGATGATTTACTTAATTTTCATCTTCCTGTAACAACGCTGCTCTGGTGTTTGCACCTAGTTATGCACTTTGCACTTTATGTGGCTTAGACAAACTCCTGTCCTGTGTCTTTTGTGTTTGAACTTTATGTTGTATGTTTATGTAGCACCAGGTCCTGGAGAAACATTGTTTCATTTCACTATGTACTGCGTCAGCTATATGTGGTAATATAAAGCTTCTTGAATCTTGAATCTTGAATCTGATCCCCACACCACTTGCATCAATTTCCAGCTTCAATATTTAGCAAAGTCAGGGACAACTAAATACAGTATATAAATCACAAGAAAAAAAAGAAAAAAAATTTATATGTAACAGTGACAGTGCAAATGGTATTATTTGTTCAAATAGGAAAGTAATTGTGCAAAGAGCAGCATGAAAGTAACAATGAAATTGAGTCTGATTGTAATGGCAAGATATGCAATAGTGAGAGTAACTGAGTAGACCTTGAATCTAACAGATGAGAGAGTTACACATAACATAGCAGACGAGCCGAATGGCTCTGGGAACAAAGGATTTCCTAAGTCGGTCCGTTGAGCAGCTTTGCGACAGAAGTCTTCCACTGAACACACTCCTCTGTCTGCAGAAAACTATGTGCAGTGGGTGGTCGGGTTGGCCATGATGGACAACATTTTGTTCAGAGTCCTCCTTTCCACCACTTCCTCAAGAGAGTCCAGCTCCACACCAACCACCGAACCAGCTATCCTGACCACCGTGTCCAATCGCTTGGCCTCTCTGCATTTCAGGCTACCTTCCCAGCACACAGCATAGAAAAGCACACTGGTGATGACTGATTGATAAAACATCAGCAGGAGCTTTGTGCAGATGTTGAAGGATCCTAGTCTCCTCAGGAAGAACAACCTGCTCTGACCTTTTTTATACAGATAGTCAGTGTTCACTGACCAGTCCAGCCTGTCATCTAGCTGTAGCCCCAGGTATCTGTATGACCTGACCCTTTCAATCATCTTCCTCGATGGAGACAGGTAACAGAGGAGGCCCTGACCATCGAAAGGCGATAGCCATCTCCTTGGTTTTTGTGATGTTCAGTTGTAGCTGGTTCCGATTGCACCATGACACAAAGTCCTTGATCAGGCTTCTTTATACACTCTCCTGTCCATCCCTAATACAACCCACAATGGCAGTGTCATCTGAGAACTCCTGCATGTGGCATGACTGTTTTAAGTAAAGTCTGAGGTGTACAGAGTGAACAGGAAGGGGGCTAGGACAGTCCCCTGTGGTGCTCCTGTGCTGCTGGACATTATCTCAGAGATGCAGTCCCTCGTCCGACATAAATTACATACATTACATACACTAGGTTGACATTAAAAGCAAGTTGACAGTCACAAGACTACATGAAAGTAGTAGAGGGGCTCAACAATAAAGGTAGATAATCTATAACCAAAGAATTATTTTTACAAAACCCTCGGGAAATAACCAATTCCTATCAACCTATGTAATTCCCGTTGGGTTGTGGGCACAAGAAAGTCAAGAATGGCCTTAATTTTAGCCTCCAATGGGCAAACAGTTCCATGATCAACTCTCATCCCAAGCAAAACCACAGTGACCTGTGCAAATTCACATTTTGCATACTATAGCATCAAATTAGCCTCCTTTACCTTGTTAAACACAGTTTGAAGGGACCAAACTGTCCATTCTAAGCTTGATGACCACTTCCTGACTTTGGGCCACAGCTTAAATTTTTCTGGACCTCCATGCTGAGGTATCAAGGTCCTGGAAGAACCCATATTCAGAGCTCCTTTTTTCCCTGGCTTCCTCTAATTATTCAGCCATTTTGGGGCTGGATGAACATGGTTATGCACAACATGGAAGAGATGCTTTGAGCTATCTCTTGCCTACATCGCTGGCATGGAAGAGGCCAGTGCTCCCTTCTAAAATGTGTAGAGCCACTTCAGCCCTTGGGGGGGAAGGCCTACACGGCAGCGGCCCAAGCCGGTGCCATTGTGGTTTTGAAGGCCTACCAGGCTGACATGCTGAGGGAGCTTGATTGCAGCGAAGGACTGAGCCCTGAGCCATGAAGCACATGACTTGCGCCATAAGCCATTCAATGGCTGCGCTAGTTGCCATGGAGAGGCACCTGTGGCTTAATCTTACAGGGATCAAGGATCCTGTACTGTTACACCTCAGTGCAAACCCCTAGCCCACTCGGGCCCAGACATGTCAGGTGAGACCTGACCTGAGATCTGTCACCTCGTCCAGGTGGGCCATGAAGGAATCCTGATGCCCGAGGGCTAGGGTTCCTGGTGCCTTAGTAGGGAAAGCCATAGTGAGGCTTTCCCTAACTTCTACCCCACTGCCTATGGTGTTTCAGGGGCCCCACCCCAAACTACGTTCCTCCAAGAGGAACTTCTCTCTCTTCTGAGAAAGGGGCCATGGAACATGTTCCCCTTCCAGATCGAGACTCTCAGCCAATGTTATCATTTTGGTTCTGATTGACATGAGGCCGTTCTAGTTCTGGCTCAGAGGTGTGGGCTTTTATCCCCGTGGGCATTCCCTCAGTGCCATAAGGGTTATGAATTGCGGGCTTTGTACCCTTCTTATGTGGAAGATCCCGGTTTCTGACCTTGGGTACCACTCTAGAAGCATGTCATTGTCGCGGGACTCCTTCAGTGGATGCCTCACTTTCGGGTGGGGAGTGGTCTTGGATGGCCGCCCCACCCACGGTATTTGGGAAGGCCCTCAATTCTTGTGGCACATAAATTGCCTGGAGATGAGGACTGTGTTTCTAGCACTGAAACACTTTCTTTTACACCTCAGGAGATTCCATGTTTTGGTGTACACAGATACCACCATAGTGGTTGCTTATATCAACCATCAGGGTGCTCTGCATCTGTGCCCTCCGTTCAAGTTGTACTCTGTAAATTCTACTCTGGGCAGAGACCAGTCTTCTTTTGCTGAGAGCAATTTTCATTCCACATAAATCGGGAGGCAGACTTCCTGTCGAGACAAATGCTGAGGTACCGGGGAGTGGTGGCTCCACCCTGAGGTGGTGGAGACCATCTGGCAGATTTACGGCTGCACGGAAGTGGATCTGTTCGCCTCTGAGGAGTCAACACACTGTCTGCTGTGGTACTCCCTAATATTAATTCATTAGCCAGCACAGCAGCTTGGGAAAGAGTGGTAACCTTGCACTCATTCAAATAATCAGAAACCTGTTCTGGCCAATAATTTTAGTCCTTTTAATTCCTTCATTGACTACTGACTGTTAACTTTACTAGTTGCAGTTTACTTATCAAAAAGGAAAGCCTTCTATGTAGCAAACATAAGTTTTTGTCTGTGTCTTTCAGAAGTTCTGAAACCTCTGATGATAAGCTTCTGGTACAAGCTCATATGCACAAAGGATCGCAGCTTTTACTGTGTCATAATCCATACGCAGGTACAGACAATGATGAACAAATCTCCTGAGGTTTTCCAAACAGCTTACTGAAGTAATAATGTTCAAAACTCCTTTGGCCACTTTAGAGAGGACCTCTTCTGTAATGGCCAAATACATCACGTTTTCCCATCTGAACACACTGAAATTCCAAGATGGCGCCAGTAAGGTTGGCTGCCATCACGACTTCTCCGACCCCTTTTTCCTTGTCTTACAGTAAATTAAAACCGGCAAATTCTTCACAATGGAGTGCAGTAGGTATGATAGAGATACTCTTATTTCTATTGGTATACAATGTACTCACAATTCAATATTTTTAACCCCGGATCCAAGCTGGCCCAGTGAAACCCTGAGGAAGAACAAAGGACACGACCCGAAGTGGCGGGAAAACAGGCTGAGAGCCTGTGCACACCACACACCTCTGCCTAGCATCCTGCTAGCCAATGTCCAGTCACTGGAAAACAAGTTTGATGACTTCAGGGCCAGGGTAAACTTCCAGAGAGACTTTCAGGACTGCTATCTCCTCTGCTTTACTGAGACATGGCTGAACCCAGCGGTGCCGGACCACGCCATCCAGCCGGCCAGGTTCTTCTCGGTTCACCGCATGGACAGAACACTGGAGTTGGGGAAGTCAATGGAAGGCGGGGTGTGTTTATTGGTGAACAGTAGGTTGTGCAACAGCGTGAGCATTGTTCCCCTCACACGCTCCTGCACACCCAACCTGGAACTATTGATCATCAAATGTCATCCTTTTTACCTTCCTCGGGAGTTTATATCGGTCATATTCAGCGCTGTTTATATTCCACCTCAGGCAGACACGGACACTGCTTTATGCGAGCTGCATGAGGCACTCACACAGAACCAGATTCAACACCGGGACGCTGTTCTTATTGTGGTGGGGGACTTTAACTTTTATTAGCACATCATCTGCCCCACCAGGGGTGAAAGGACACTGGACCACTGCTACGCAACAGTCAAAGATGGCTACAAAGCACAATCTCGCCCCCTGTTTGGGAAATCAGACCATGCCACCATCTTCCTCATGCCAAAATATAAACAAAGGCTCATGCAGGAAGTTCCGGCTCACACGCTGGATGGACCAATTGGTGGTCTACAGGACGCAGACTGGGACATGTTCTGATGCAGCTCTGGTGACATCAATGTGTTTACGATATTGGTTGTGGGATTCATCGGGAAACTAGCAGATGATACTGTGCAGAAAACCATCCGGGTGGATAAGACCATCCGCGATGCTTTGAGATCACACACCACTGCCTACCATACAGAACTTGCGTCGGGTGACATGTACAAGGTGCGGAAAGCAGTGAAAGAGGCGAAGCAGCAATACGAGAGGAAACTAGAGTCACAGCTCTATCAGGGTTACTCTAGGAGCCTGTGGCAGGGACTAAGGGCAATAACAGTCTATAAAGCACCAACCTCCAGTATGATGAATGTGGACGTGTCTCTGGCAGATGAGCTGAACACCTTCTACGCTCACTTTGAGGCTGCAACTGATGATGCTGATGCTAAAGCTAAAGCTAATGCTACAGCTAATGCTAATGGCTGCAGACAGGAAGAGAATGCCAACACCAGAAACACTTTCATCATCTCCAAATATGATGTGAGGAGAGTCTTCAGGAGAGTGAACACCAGGAAAGCAGCAGGACCAGATGGCACCTCAAAGCCTGCACTGACCAGCTAGCACCCTTCTTAACCTAGTCGGCAATCCCCATGTGCTTCAAAGAGTCCATCATTGTTCCTGTCCCAAAGAAACCCCATTCTGTTTCCCTCAATGACTTCTGCCCTGTAGCCCTGACCACAGTAGTGATGAAGCGGCTGGTCAGACACTTCAGAGGGTGGTAGGATTAGCTGAGCACATCATCCTTACCAAGCTCCCTGACCTGCACTCAATCTACAACAAGCGGTGCTGGACCAAGGCCAGGAAGATCGTGAAGGACCTCAGCCACCCCAACAATGGACTTTACTCTCTGTTGAGGTCAGGGAAGCGCTTCCACTTGCTGAAGGCCAACACAGAGAGACTGAGGAGAAGCTTCTTCCCACAGACTATAGGGTCTCTCAACCAGAACTACACATAGGACTCAACTGATTGGACTTGCTATGTTTTCTTCACACATGTGTTGGAACACACCACAACCAACCACACCGTAAATTTGCACATTTGTACAAGAGTGAGGTACACAATACAAAATACATAAAACATAAACATATATGTAGTGCATTCTGCTCCTGTTTATACACAAAGAGGACTTGTGAACATCTGCACTTTAAAGATGGACAATAACACTTCTCATCATCTCATTATCTCACTTCACTCCATGACCACCCCGTAATGCTGCTGTCTGCACATTGCACATTTATTGCACATTTACACTTTATATAGTTTTGTTATTTATATGTTTACATTTTACATTTTTATACATATTCTATATTCTGTATACATATTCTATACATATATTCTGTATACATAATATATCCTACCTTATTTTATTCATATTTTATTTTTACCTACTGTGAAAAAATGTAGTTTTTATATTTTGTATTTTATATTTTACATTTTATCCTTGTCTATTTTCTGTTCTTATTCCTTTTTCCTTTTCAAGGGACAAAACAGTTGTGTAAGCATTTCACTGCATATCATTCTGTGTATGATTATGTATGTGACAAATAAAATTTGAATTTTGTATTAACAAAGCCATCACAAAAAATAATAACCAAAATACTTCTCATAGCAAGTAACAGCAGCAACTGAAAATAAAACTGATGGAATGAAAGGACTTGTACTAGAAGAAGCTGGATAGTAAACTTCAGCAAAACAACTTGAAGGATGTGTGGATGGGCATGAAGCAAATCACAGGCTTCAACATAAAGGACCATCAGCAGGGGGTCAGCTTGGACAAAGCCAGCGAACTGAATGTGTTTTTTAACAGGTTTAGCACAGGATCCCATGCTGGGCCATCTCACACAGGAACACAGCTTTGCAGACACCAAATACATATCCACAGCAACACCACACAGGCTTGCTTATCCTTCACCACAACCCCCCAGTGCCCTCCCCTGGACTGACCACATCCTCTTACTTGACTGTGAAGGCCAACCAGGTGAGAACACAGCTGTTGAGACTTTATCAGTGTAAGGCTGCAGGCCCTGATGGTATTAGTCCCAGGGTTCTTAAGTCCTGCACTACTCTGCTGTCTGGTATCCTGAAGTACATCTACAACCTAAGTCCACCCCATCTGGGCTCAGAGACTACAGTCCACTTGCTTTGACATCACATGTCATGAAGGTGTTGGAGGGAAGAGTTTTAGCCCACCTGGTGAAATCTCCACTTTGCTTACCAGCCTCATGTGAGTATGGACAATGCTGTCATCTATCTGCTGCAGCATGCTCACTCCTACCTGGATGGCAGCAGTGGTACTGTGAGGATCATGTTTTTTGTTTTTTTTCAGTACCTTCAACACTATTCAACCATTCCTGCTGAGTGAGAAGCTGCTTAGAATATGTTCATCCACCACCTAGTGGATTGCTGACTACCTGGCCCCAGTTGCAATTGGGGGGCCTCCCTGTCAGAAACAGTGGTCATCAGAGGAATACCTCAGGGGACTGTCCTGTTTCCATTTTTACTCAATATGTATACCTCAGACTTTCAGTAGAACTCTGAATCATGCCACCTGTAGAATATTTCTGATGACTCTGCAGTGGTGGGGTCTATTAGGGATGGTCAGGAGTTTGACTACAGGGGACTACTCTATAGCTTTGTGGACTGGTGCACTAGGAATTACCTGTTCCTAAATGTGATGAAGACCGAGAAGATGGTGGTGGAATTTAACAGGACTAAAACTTTTATCAAGCCTATAACCATCATGGTTAAGGAAGTATACATGACAGACTGGACTAGAGGACCAACCCTGATACTGTGTCCAAGAAGAGAATGAGCAGACTCTATTTCTTGAGGAAGCTCAGATCTTTCAATGTTTGTAACAAGATGCTGGAGCTCTTCTTCAGTCTGTGGTGGCAAGTGCCATGGATGCCAGAAGGATTAACAGTCTAATTCGCAAGGCTTGATCTATCATTGGACACAAACCGGAAGATGTCTGAGTCGGAACAAGAGGCCACTGAACGAACTGCTCTCTATCATGAACAATCCATCCCACCCACTCTACAGTACACTATGGAGTCAGCGGTGTTTGTTAATCATCTGTTCAATCATTTGTTGTTGCAGATAACATTGCAGGAGTTCAATTTTACCATTTGCAATAACACTGTACAATTGCTCACCTGTGGGTGACAGGTGCTAACACTTTCACATTGCACTACAGTACTATTATCATCATTATATTCTAGATTCTCAAGGTTCTTCATATTTATTATCTACTACCAATTTGCATGTGTGTACTGTAATATAAATTCTGATGTAAATATGGTTTAAGCCACAACTGTGTTTCAAATTTGCACTACTACGATTAATCTATCTATCTTCATTCTAAATATGGATGCATTGTTACTGACACTTGTAGTTTGAGTATCAGCCCAATTGTGTGCTCTTTGGCACTTGTGTGGAAATGCGTCTACTTCCTGTCTGAAGTGTGACGAAACTATTTACTGTAGTTTCAGGTATTTGTAATACTGTTGTTATAATACTACTACTAATAAATTGTTTTAATGTGTTGTTGACACTACCCAATCCATGCCAGAAATAGTTCTTGTCTAGTGATTCCCTTGATTTATGTACACTTTCTGGTAAAATATATCAATGAAATTATATTGATTAATTTGAGTAATCGAATTAAAATTGATAAAATAAAATAAAATAAATGAAAAAAAAAGTTCACAAAGGATTCAGTGTTTTCTGAGTTCCTCTGACATTTTCTCCTTTCAGTCTCAGTGAGTGTAACCTGACAGAGAGAAGCTGCTGGGCTTTACACACAGTTCTCAGCTCAGAATCCTCCAAGCTGACTGAGGTGGATCTGAGCAGTAATCCTCTGAAGGACTCAGGAGTGAAGCTGCTTTGTGCTGGACTGAAGAGTCCAAACTGTGAACTGGAGAAACTCAGGTCAGTTTATCTTTTCTTTTAAGAGTATTTTACTAAATGCATTGCTTATGTACAGTATCTCCCTGTGACCTTAAATGAACAGTCTCTCTTTTAAACTTTTAATGAAAACGTTCTTTATTTTAATTTTTAATTCTGTTTCTGACATGCATGCAAACTACCAAAAGCTGAGATAATGAATATATACACCGATCAGGCATAACATTCTGACCACTGACAAGTGAAGTGAATAAGACTGATTATCTCCTCATCATAGCACCTGTTAGTGGGTGGGATATATTAGGTAGCAAGTGAACATTTTGTCCTCAATGTTGATGTGTCAGAAGCAGGAAGATTTGGCAAGGATTCGAGTAAGGCATAAGGACAAGGGCCAAATTGTGATGGCTAGATGACTGGATTAGAGCATCTCTAAAACTGCAGCTCTTGTGGGGTTTTCCCAGTTTGCAGTGGTCAGTATATATCAAAAGTGGTCCAAGGAAGGACCAGTGGTGACCCGGCGACAGGGTCAAGGCTAATTGATGCATGTGGGGATCGAAGGCTGACCTGTGTGGTCCAATCCAACAGACGAGCTACTGTTGCTCAAATTGCTGAAGAAGTTAATGCTGGTTCTGATAGAAAGGGGTCCAAATACACAGTGCATGCCAGGGCCAACATAACATTAGGCAGGTGGTCATAATGTTATGCCTTGTTGGTGTAAATGTCTTCGGTGTATCTTTATACTTCAAACAACAAAGATTAATTTGAAAAGAACCACAGAGAATCAAAAATATAAAGTAGGTGCAAGGCAAGTAAGTAAAAAATGTATGGCAAATGAAGCACATAAGTTGGCCATTTGTTATTTAACTCAACAGTTTTTTGATTAAAAAAAATATCACAGCTAAAGTAGTAAACAAATTAAGTACTATAAAATAAAAAGTGTTAGCTTTTATGCTGTGATCTTTGTTCATGATTAAATAATAACAGATGTGTATCATCTTTAGTCTTTCAGACTGCAGTATAACAGAGGAAGGATACACTGCTCTGGCTGAAGCTCTGAAATCATCTCACCTGATAGAGCTGGATCTCAGAGGGAACGACCCTGGAGCATCAGGAGTGAAGCTGCTCACTGATTTAGTGCAGGATCAAAAGCTAAAGACACTGAGGTAAGTTAGATATAATATATAATCAAAGGTTTGTGGACCCCTGATGATCACACCCATAGGTGGTTCTTTCCCAAACTGTTACCATGAAGTCAGAAGCACAAAGTTGTACAAAATGTCATTGTGTGCTGTAGCATTACAATTTCCCTTCACTGGAACTAAAAGTCCAAACAGCATGGCAATGCCCCTGTGCACCAAGCAGGTCCATGAAGACATGGTGTATTAATGTTGTATTTGAAGAACTTGAGTGTCCTGTACAGAGCCACGACCTCAACCTCACTGAACACTGGCTGCACCTCAGACCTACTGACCCAACATCAGTGTCTGATCTCACTAATCCTCCTATAGCTGAATGAACACAAATCCACACACTCTAACATCTAGTGTAAAGACTTCCACAAGAGTGGAGCTTATTATAACAACATAGGACAATAAATCTGGAATGAACATCATCAACACACATGGCTGTGATGGTCAGGGGTGCACATACTTTTGGCCATATAGTGTAATGTTCATAAGCCTAATGTATGTGATCAGTTGTTACACTGTAAAAAAAAAAAATTCTAGCAGTCTAACAGGCAAAGACAAGATCAAAGTCAATTGATGTTACAAAGGCTCAGCAAACTACAATATTCCAATTGCTAGGCAAAAAGTCAGAAACCAGATAACCATACACAAAATCAAGAAATTTCACTACTAAGTAATGTCACTACTAGGTAGTGAGTGAGAAATCTGTGAAAATTACAGTAATTAATTCAGTTAGAAAAACTGTATGTTGATATATGATCACAGGCTTACAGATATAATACACTGATAAAATACATTTTTTAATGTTTTAGTTTAGTTGAAACCATTTATAATTATACAAGTTCTCTGTCAATGAAACAAATCTATGTAAAATTAAAGAACCAGCACTTTTTTTACTGTAAATATTCTGTAATTGTGTCTAATTTTAAAACATATTAAACTAGAATTTAACAGCATCTACTGCATGAAAAATTAATATCTTCATCTACTGCATGAAAAATTAATATTTGTGAAACCACAATAAATTTGTGAAAGTAATTTAAGTTTTTCTTTAATCAATATAATTTGTAGTTAATTATATTGATTAATAAGGTCTGCAGCAGTCAGGGGAAAAAAACCCCAGAGAAAACCCATGAGATGTATTGAAAAACCACACAGTCAATAACTCAAGCACAGGATTCAACACACTAGTATTGTTTTAGTTTCAGATTTCACAATGTAGCATGATATGTTATTTTTATAGTGTTTATAACAGTCTTTAAAGAGTTAAAACTCACACAGAAGAAAAATACAATACAGATTCTTTAACATGACATCTAATGCAGTATTCAGGAGGCTGGAGATAAAATAAAGCATGAAATTGTTCATAATTGAATCTGTTTCTGTTTCCTGACTGCAGGCTGTTAAAAAGTCCTGATGCAGTGAAGGCCTGTGATTCTCTGACTGAGGTTCTGGGTAAAAACCCCTTACTGCAGAGAGAACTGGATCTGAGTGGAAAAATAAAAGGAGACTCAGGAGTGAAGCAGCTCTCTGATCTACTGAAGGATCCACACTGCAGACCTGAGACACTTAAGTATGTTACTTACATGTTTACAGACTTAACTTTTACCAGATTATTTTAAAATATGATCATTGTGTGATTCATATAAACTCAGTGTCAGATGATCCTCAGAATAAAATGTTATTTAAAGTAAATATTTTCTTTCCACTGTTTCTGCTTATCTTTAGGCTAAAGGACTGTAGCATTACAGAAAAAGACTGTTCTGCTTTGACTTCATCTTTTTATATAACTTTAACATAAAAGCTTGTTATTTGTACATGTAGAATACAAACACAGGCTACATCTAGAACATACATAATCCTCTTGGCATTACATACTAAACTTTTATCAGACATTAAAGTATCAATAATACCACACAATGTTCTCTCTTCAGACTTTCAGACTGCAGTATAAGAGAGGAAGGATACACTGCTCTGTCTGAAGCTCTGAAATCATCTCACCTGATAGAGCTGGATCTCAGAGGGAACGACCCTGGAGCATCAGGAGTGAAGCTGCTCACTGATTTACTACAGGATCCAGACTGTACACTGAAGACACTGAGGTGATTCTTCTATAAACAAACACAATTATAACAATTTTAAACATAAATTAATACAGTACTATGAACACTGATAGTGTGTTACATACCACAGCGATTTCATTTAAATATAAGGAAAGATAATCATGAAAAAATAGAGAAAAAGCAGCCATACATTGTCAATATGTGTGTATTATTCAGGAAACACCAACTAAAATTACTTTCTACAGGTTGTTAAAAAGCTCTGCTGCACAGGAGGCCTGTACTTGGCTAAATTCAGTTTTAACTACAAACCCTTTACTCCTAAAAGAGCTGGATCTGAGCAGGAAGGAACCAGGAGACTCAAGAGTAAAGCAGGTCTCTGCTCTGTTGAAAGACTCACACTGTAAATTTCAGAAAATAAAGTAAGTATTATTATTTATGCTTCACTATCATCTGTGTTTTACTAACAAAATGAATTCTAGTGAGACCTGGCATTATGTATGCACCAGGTATGCACGCATGTATTTTAAATTACATTTTTGTTTTCTATAACCGATGAAACAACATAATATATCCCATCTTTGTCCAGATGAACCTCATATGTAGGTCTTAAATAAAAACCTGGGTCCTGTTACATCACTGGAAAGTGTTAAGCTACTAAGTAGCAGTAGAAATGATCAACATGTTTCATATTTTCAATTCAATTTTTAATCTCTGATAACATGATATTTCAATTTTAGGCTGAATAAATGTAATCTGACTGTGGAGAGCTGTTCAGCTTTAGTCAGTGCTCTGAAATTACAGTCCTGTAGTGTGAGAGAGCTGGACCTGAGTAACAACAATCTGCAGGATTCAGGAGTCACTCAGCTTTCTGCTGGACTCAAACATCAACACTGTAAACTGGAGATACTGAGGTAAGGTCATTTCTGTTATGAATATTTGGTCAGACCTGACCTTTAAAAAATGCTAAATGTGAGTGAATTTTGTTACAGAGCACACTAATTGTGTTATTGTTCCTTTGCTGTTATGTTTAGGCTTAATACATGTGCTTTAACTGATGGAAGCAGTTCAGCTCTAGCTGAAGTTCTCAGCTCTGAATGCTGCCAGCTGAGAGAACTGGACCTGAGCAACAACAGTTTGCATGATTCAGGGGTCACTCAGCTTTCTGCTGGACTGAAGAATCCACAGTCTGCACTCACAATACTGAAGTAACAACTGAAATGATGCCTAAGTCTACATTTATTAAATAGCAACAGTGAAGCATCAATTAGATATTTTCATATACTAGTTTAAATGACTGGGATTGTGTGTAATTAAAAATTAAAAATGGTCTATGCTCCACAGCATTTAATTCTGTTAATAAATTTCTGAGTATCCATATTCTTCACGTCCAGGTCTGATAAAACTGTTTAATTACTGTATAAAGAGAACACAGTATAAATATACTATGTATGTATGTATTTGTCTGTCCCTCTGCAGACTGTGTAACTGCAGTATAAAAGCTGAAGGCTGTGCTGCTTTGGCTACAGCTCTGGGAGAAAATCCCTCACATCTCTTAGAGCTGGATCTGAGCGGGAATAAAGTAGGAGACTCTGGAATAAAGCAGATCTCTAATCTACTACAGAATCCACACTGCCTCCTAGAAAAACTCAGGTATATCATTGTAATTTCTTTTTGCAGTAGTTTTCATTAAAGCACTGAATTATTGTAATATCAGTTTATTAATTACAACCAGGTCATTTGTACAGGCTCCATTCAGTGACACTATATAGTTAATGAATTAACAAGAAAAATAGATTCAATTCAATAAAAATAGATTCAATTTGTATACAGTATAAGACATTGTCAAGGACTTTTTGGACATTTCCCTGTCTGACCACCAGAGGCAGGAGTGGTTTTATGCCATTGTTTTGTGCTTGTTTTGTCATATGCTTTTGTTGATATTTTGGTTCTCCATATGCATTTTGCCCCACCCATTCCATTGTCCTGTTTCCCACCTTTTTTGCCCTCAACTGTTTTCAATTTTACCCTGGTTAGTTGTCCTATTTATACTTGTTGTTGAGTGTTGTTGAGTACTCCTGTGACACTCTCTTGATTTTTGTATGTTCTTTTGAGTTTATTGTGTTGTTTTGTGTCCTTTGTTTTCCTTTTCTTTTCAGTAAAGCATATTGTCTGCTTTTTCATCGTGTCATTGTGATAGAAAGTATAAGCTATTACAGACCCAGCAGGATTAGGTCCAAACTAGGCCGTTTAAGACCTCTTAAAGATTGGCGAGAGGACATCCTGTCTGCTGCCTATGCAAGCCCATGAGGACATCCTTCTCACCTATCTTAACATTCTCCCCTGTTGACATTGTTCCGCTTCCTGTTTCTGCGGAGGTCACTGCTCCGCATCCTGGTTTCAGCTGAGGACATGGCACCACCTTCCGGTTCCAGGGTGTCCATTTCTCCCTCCCACCCCACCTTGTTATGGATGTCGCTTTGTCCCTTGGCTCAGCTGAGGTCGCCACTAAGGTTTCTGGCTTGGCTGTTGACATTGCTCAGGCTTTCCCGCCATGTCCCTTGCTTCTCCCTGGGGCCTCCCCATGTTTTTCACTTCCAGGCTGGTCTCAGATTGGTGCTTTAGGCGCTGCATCTTTGGGGGTAGTGTGTGTGTGGGGGGATTCTGTCAGGGACTGCTTGGACATTTTCCTGTCTAACCACCAGAGGAGTGGTCAGATGAGAGAGGTTATATGTCATTGTTTTGTGCTTGTTTTGTCATGTGATTTTATTGATGTTTTCTTTCTTCACATGTGTTTTGCCCCACCCATTCCATTATCCTGTTTCCTGCCTTTTTCCTACCTGTTTTTCATTTTCCCCTGATTAATCGTCCTAGTTATACTTGTTGTCGAGTGTTCGCCAGGGCTCAGTCTTCATCTCTGTGATTGTCGCCAAATCTGTCTCCTGTGACACCCTCTTGGTTTTTGTACGTTTATTTGAGTTTATCTGGTGTTTTGTGTACTTTGTGTTTTGAGTGATTTTCCTTTTCTTTTCAATAAACCATGCTGTCTTCTTTTAATCCTGCATTTGGGTCTACCTCTGTATTGTGGGTGTTTATAGAGCCATCCCATTGGAGACTTTTAATCCTACCTTTGGTGGTGTCATTGATACATTGATGTCATGGATATATTAATACCTTAAATCATATTTATTTATTTCATACAATATTTGGGATATTCTGAAATTAAAATTCTTTTTTCAGACTAATGGACAGTAATATCAGAGAGGAAGGATGCACTGCTCTGGCTGAAGCTCTGAAATCATCCCACCTAATAAAGCTGGATCTCAGAGGGAACGACCCTGGAGCATCAGGAGTGAAGTTGCTCATTAATTTACTACAGGATCCACACTGTAAACTGAAGACACTGAGGTGAGCAGCTTTTATTAAATCAACTCTAAAATTATTAAAATTATTAATCACCTTCAGGTCACTTGAAAAGGAAACACCAGGATTACCTTTAGTCCAAGAGGTTGGAAATGGCCTGCCCATAATCTTCTCAAAAGGAGACAGTTGGGATTTTGGATGTGGCATCATGCTAATATCACAAAAAACTGAGGGCAGGAGATCCATCCAGTTTCGTTTGTTGGTTTGTAATAATGCCATAGTGAGTCTGTCTTTAATGGTTCTATTCTTCCTTTCTACTATACCTGAACTTTGGGGATGGTATGGCATATGAAAGTTCCAGTCAATGTTGAGATACTGATAAAGTTTCTGGGTCACTTTGGACGTAACCAGTGTACCGTTATCACTGTCAATTGATTGTGGGATACCATACCTAGGTATGATTTTTTTTTGCCAAAATTTTAACGACAGCATTTGCATTTTCCTTTGCACAGGGAAAAGCTTTAACCCATTTTGAGAACTTATCAACAATCACCAAAAGGTATTTTAGGTTTCTCACAAGTGGCATGTGTGTAAAGTCAATTTGTAAAGCTTGAAACGGTGCTTCTGGAGGGGGTAACAGATCATGTTTATCAGTTTTACCCTGAACATTGGCTCTGGCACAAATCAAACTTGCATCAAGTAGCAATTTGGCAGTTTTAGTGACATTAAGGATACAAAATTGTTTGTTGATGTTTCTAATCACCCCTCTTCGTGTGGCATGTGAGATACCATGAAAATGGTGCACGAGAAATGGTAAAACAGAATAGGGGAGTGCAATACGACCCTGAGGACAGCGAATCAGTCCATCTTTATCTGTGGGTGAACTGTTCTCAGAAGACCAATACAAAAGATCTTGTTTTGTAGCCTGTGTTTGTAGAAAAGATATGTCAATATCTAAATGGCAGCCCATTTTGCTACTTCATCAGCTAGAGAGTTACCACAAGTCATTTCAGAATCTTCTGGGTCATGACCCTTGAACTTGATGACAGCTAAACCTTTAGGTAACATTGAGGCCTCTAAAAGATCAGAAACCAGTGTAGCATGTGAAATTGGCTTTCGATTTTTTGCTTTAAAACCACATGTATGCTAAATTTGACCAAAATCGTGAGCTACACCAAAAGCATATCATGAATCAGTATAAATAGTTACTACTTGATCTTGAATCAGACAATATTCCCTTGTTTATAGCAACAAGTTCAGCCACTTGAGCTGAAAGAAAAGGAATAGAGTGAGCTTCATGTACAACATTAGGCAAAGAACAGACTGAATACCCACATAAGGTGGTATTATCATTGGGTTTAGAGCACAAGCCATCTACAAATATGTGTGCCCCACCATCCAATGGATGTTGTGACAGATCCTGCCAGCCATTAGGCACCTGATCCTCCGAACAAGGCAGTGGAGCATGACAGCTGGGTTATTTTGGGCCATTACGGGTTTGATAGTGAGATTTTATGTGGCACAAAGAATGGCTTCATAGCCTGAACGACATTGTGGGGTCAAATAGCAGATTAGTACAGGGTGGTCATGAAGTGGAGTATGGTGATGAGATGTTGAGAAGCAGTGATATTGTCCATCTTTAAAGTGCAGATGTGCACAAGTCCTCTTTGTGTGTAAATGGGAGCAGACTGTGCAACATGTGTTTGTTTTTGTATTGTGTGCACAGTCCTGAAATGTGCAAATGTGCAGATGTCTATTTATGTATTGTTTATTGTGTGCCACAGTCCTGTATTGTGCAAAATGTACAAATGTCTGGTGTGGTTGCTTTGTAGTTTCTAACGTGTGTAGGAAGCATAGTAGTAGTCTAATCAGTTGAGTCCTACGTGAAGTTCTGGTTGAGAGACCGTATAGCCTGCAGGACGAAGCTTCTCCTCAGTCCCTTCAAGGAGCGGAAGCACTTCCCTGACCTCAACAGGGAGAAAAGTCCATTGTTGGGGTGACTGAGGTCCTTCACGATCTTCCTGGCCTTGGTCCAGCACTGCTTGTTGGAGATTGAGTGCAGGTCAGGGAGCTTGGTACGGATGATGCGTTCAGCTGATCGCATCACCCTCTGAATAGCTCGTCTGTCCTGCATGGTGCTGTTCCATAACTAGGTTGCGATGTTTCCCGACAGGATGCTCTCTATGTTGCAAGAATAAAAGTTCCTTAGCACCAGGCAGTCTAAAGTCTCTCAAGCGTCTGAGGTGGAAGAGACGCTGTCAGGCCTTCGGGCTGTCCGGTGTTGATTTGACAGGACCATGACAGGTCTTGCGTGATGTGAACACTGAGGTATCTGAAGCTGTCCACTCTCTCCACTGGGCTCATGTTGATCACAGGGGTCTGGTAGTTCCTCTTCTGCTTTTTGCTGAAGTCCACTATCAGCTCCCTAGTCTTGCTGATGTTAAGGTGGAGGTTGTTCCTCTGGCACCAGTCCTCCAGAGTCTTAATCTCCTCCAGGTAGGCTGTCTCATTGTTGTCGGAGATCAATCCGACCACAACAGTGTTGTCAGCAAACTTAATGATGTTGGTGGAGTTGGTAGTGGCCATGTAGTCGTACATGTACAAAGAGTACAGCAGGGGGCTCAGAACACAACCCGGGGGGGCTCCAGTGCTGAGGGTGAGTGAGGCTGAGACATGTCTGCCCATCCTTACTGCCTGTGGTCTACCAGTTAGGAAATTGGAGATCCACTGACAAAGATATGGGCTGAGTCCCAGGTGCTCCAGCTTGGTGGTGAGTATGGAGGGGATTATAGTGTTAAACGCTGAACTGTAGTCAACAAACAGCATTCTAACATAATTCCCCTTTCTAGTGTCCAGGAGAGTAAGCAATGTGTGAAGGTGGTGGGAAATGGCATCATCAGTTGAGCGGTTCGGATGGTAGGCAAACTGTAATGGATCCAGTGTGTCTGGTAGTGAAGTGATGATGAAGTCTCTGACCAGCCATTCAAAGCACTTCATCACTACTGAGGTCAGTGCTAGAGGGTGGTAGTCGTTGAGGGAAGCAGGATGGGGTTTCTTTGGGACAGGAACCCAAGACATGAACCCTTTCCTGGTGTTCACTCTCCTGGAGACTCTCCTCACATCATGCTCAGAGATGATGAATGCATTTCCAGTGTAGGCATTCTCTTTCTGTCTGCAGCCATTAGCATTTGCTGTGGCATTAGCTGTAGCATTAGCATCATTAGCTGCAGCCTCGAATCGAGCGTTGAAGGTGTTCAGCTTGTCTGCCAGAGACACTTCCGCATTCATCATACCGGATGTTGCTGCTTTATAGTCCATTATTGTCCTTAATCCCTGCCACAGGCTCCTAGAGTCACTCTGTTGGAGCTGTGACTCTAGTTTTCTCCTGTAGCGCTGCTTCGCCTCCTTCACCGCTTTCCGCACATTGAATGACGCAGCCTTGAATGAGTTCATGTTGTCTGACGCAAGTCTCGCATTGTAGGCAGTGGTGCGAGATCTCAGAGCGTCGCGGATGGTCTTATCCACCCACGGCTTCTGATTGGGAAACGTATCATCTGTTAGTTTCCCGGTGAATCCCACAACTGCTTCTGTAAACACATTGATGTCATCAGAGCTGCACCAGAACATGTCCCAGTCTGTGTCATCCACAGCGTCCTGTAGAGCGGCCACCGATTGGTCCGTCCAGTGCGTGACCTCTCTCTGAAACTTCCTGCTTTAGCCTTTGTTTATATTTTGGCATGAGGAAGATGTGGTGCATGTAGTGTAAGTGGATATGAAAGAACAACTCTTTCAGTATCTGAGACCAGTAGAGCAGAGGCAGCAACTGAACGCAAACATGTAGGCATACCCTGGACCACAGACCACATTGAGAGATTTAGACAGATATGCTACTGGGCGATAACCACCACCGTGCTCTTAGGCCAAGACTACCGTGGCCGTGTCCCCATCCTCGGTGACATAGAGATGAAATGGAATGTTGTAGTCAGGCAGCCCTAGAGCCAGAGCAGTGCTCAGGGATTGTTTGAGGTAACAGAAAGAGTTCATCATTTCTTTAGTCCATTCCACAATATCTGGCCTGTCTCTGAGACAGCACTGGCGCAACACTTTGTCATAGTGTGAACAGCCCGGTATAAACTGACAGTAGTAATTTATCAGTCCCAGAAAACTGGGCATACCCTTCTGTGTTTTGGGCAGATGAACATCCTTTATAACTCTCAGATGATCAGATGAGAGCTTGCACTGTCCTTAAGAGATGAGAAACCCCAGATACTGCACCAGAGGCTTGAGTTTTAGAGTTTAGAGAGCAAGGCCTTGAAACCACACTGTGCCAGGTGGGTTAAGATGATAATAGAGCCTCTTCTACAGCAGTCTGCATCTTTCTTCAAAAGCAGAATGTCATCTGTATATTTCAGTAGTGAACAGCCTTCTGGCAGGATGAGTGATGACAACGAAGAATGTACCACGGAAGAGAACACAGCTGGGGAATCGATGAACCCTTGAGGTAGGTTTGTCCAGGTGTATTGACGTTGTTTGAAGGTAAAGGAAAAGATTGGCTGCGTCTGCTATCTGCTGCTGGGATATTGAAAAAGGCACTACAGAGACAGTAAAATGATTATGTGGTATGGCAGATAATATGGATGAAACATCAGGTACTATTGGGCTAATAGGTATCACTAGATCATTAATGCGACACAAATCTTGTGTAAAATGCCAACCCTTACCATTAGGTTTCCTTTATGGGTTGATAGGTGTATTGTATGGTGAACAGGTGGGTTTAATAACACCCTGCTCGAGCAGCAAATCAATGACAGACTGAATACCTTCCTCCTTCTCAATGGACAGAGGATATTGTTTACAATAGACAGGGGTTGATGAATTAAGGTTAGTGATGTTTGTGATATCTGTACATGACCTACTTGAGTGTGTGGCTACAATTTGGATGGGACCTCAGAAAGTTCGGCGGGGATTTTCAGGTCATCATAAGTCTCAGTCGTGTCAGATGTACACATAACAGAAGAAAAACAGAGATTAGTCGGAGTACTGAGAACAAGATGTTCTCCTTCAAAAGACAAACAACAGTTTAACTTAGCCAAAACGTCATGATCCAACAGAATAAAAAGTGGAGATGGAATGACAACAAATCTGTAATAAAAGAGAATTTCAGGATCATTAGGACTAGTAGTTTTGAGGGAGATTGTTTTAGGACAGGTGACAGGAACCCTGTCTAATCTAAGAGTTAATACATGAATTTGGGTAGTCTTATTGTACTTTTTTCAAATGAGGTATATATGGCAGTTAACAGATATATTAAATAGGTTTAAATCATCATCATCAAAAGACAAGATATTTCTTGTGTTCCCTATCCCAAATTGGTTTCATTTTGAGCCATGCTTTTAATGCATCAGTCATATACTTGTAATCCCAATTAGGTTCACCATATCCGTTGAAAACACGAATGGTAGCCGCTTTTAAATCATTATCTTCAAAAGACCTTCTCTAGGATAGGGACGCCACTGTTTGTCACCCTCAGTCCACCCTGCTAAATTGTCGGTAAAAGGTTGGACAAAAATGCCAAAACCATGATTATGCATCCAATTATTGGGAGTTTGCTTAGACTGGACACTTCCACCCATTGTTACAATACACAAAGACACAAAGACAAAACAGACCAGAAAAACAACAGTTTGTCAGCTTGGACAGTGCGAGCAACAAGGAAAAGGAATTTATGTTTAACATGCGCACGACCTCCTGGCAGAGTGGGGAATGAACAGTATCTCCCAGCAGAAAAGGGGAACGAACAATACCTCCTGGCGGACCAGGGAACGAACAATACCTCCCGGTGGACCGGGGAACGAACAGAAAACCGAGTAACACCTAATCAGCTTCTTTCAGTTATTCCTTACACAATTCAGACAATTCTGACAGAAACACTGCAGGTTAAGATTATGAAATCTGTGTAATCCTAACTGAGATAACAGAATATAACCGCATGGAGGCAGAAAGAAAGAAGAGTTTCTTTCTGCCTCCATGCAGTTATATTCTGTTTTCTATATATTCAGGATTTTCTCCGGGTTCACTCGGAGAAAATCCTGAATCGCGCTGCTGCTGCTGCCTCTAGAGCTGAATTCAGGGAAGAGATGCTAAAGAACCACGCAGAGACAGTGATTGAATAGCAGAACTCTTCGTAATTAAATGAGTTAAACAGGGAGTATTTATACAGAAGAAAGGTATCATCTTCTTTCGGCTTTTCCCTTCAGGGGTCGCCACAGTGAATCATCTCTCTCCACCTATACCTATCTTCTGCATCCTCAACACTTGCACCCACTAGCTTAATATCCTCATTTATTACATCCATATACCTCCTCTTTGGCCTTCCTCTTTGCCTCCTTCCTGGCAGCTCCATGTCCAACATTCTCCTACCAATATACTCACTCTCCCTCCTCTGAACATGTCCAAACCATCTTAATCAATCCACTTCCCTGCCTTTCATTCACACACATGTACTCAGTCTTACTACGACTGACTTTCATTCCTCTTCTCTCCAGCGCAAACCTCCACCTCTCCAGGTTTTCCTCCACCTGCTCCCTGCTTTCACTACAGATCACAATGTCATCTGCAAACATCATTGTCCAAGGAGACTCCTGTCTGACCTCCTCTGACAACTGGTCCATCACCATAGCAAACAGGAAGGAGCTCAGAGCTGATCCCTGATGCAATCCCACCTCCACTCTGAACTCCTCTGTCTGACCTACAGCACACCTCACCACTGTCCTGCTCCTCTCATACATGTCCTGCACCACTCTGACATACTTCTCTGTTACTCCTGACTTCCTCATACAATACCACAGCTCTTCTCTTGGCACCCTGTCATACGCTTTCTCCAAATCTACAAACACACAGTGCAACTCTCTCTGACCATCCCTATACTTCTCCATCAACATTCTCAGAGCAAACATTGCATCTGTTGTGCTCTTTCTGGGCATGAAGCCATTCTGCTGCTCACAAATTTCCACTACCTTCCTTAACCTAGCTTCCACTACTCTTTCCTATAGCTTCATTGTATGGCTCATCAACGTTATCCCCCTATAGTTGCTGCAACTCTGCACATCACCCTTATTCTTAAAGATCGGCACTAATACACTTCTTCTCCAGTCCTCAGGCATCTTCTCACTCTCTAAAACCCTGTTAAACAAACTCTTTAAAAATTCCACTGCTGCCTCTCCTAGACACAGACCTCCACCGGGATGTTGTCAGGACCAACTGCCTTTCCACTTTTCATTCTCTTCAAAGCCTTCCTGACTTCATCCTTCCTAATCTTATCTCCTTTCTGTTCCACAGAGTTCACCCCTTCAACTTTTGTCCCTCCCATTTTCCTCATTCATCAGCCCTTCAAAGTACTTCTTCCATCTCCTCTGTACACTTTCCTTACTTGTGAGCACCTTTCCATCTCTATCCTTAATAACTCTAACTTGCTGTACATCCTTCCCATCTCAATCCCTCTGCCTAGCTAACCTGTACAAGTCCTTCTCTCTTCTCTAGTGTCTAATCTAGTGTACAACTCATCATACGCCTTCTGCTTGGCCTTAGACACCTCCCTCTTCATTCTGTGCTGTAACTCCTTGTATTCCTGTCTATTCTCTTCAGTCCTGTCCATGTCCCACTTCTTCTTGGCTAACTTCTTCCTTTGAATACAATCCTGAACTTCCTCATTCCACCACCAAGTCTCCTTATCTTCTTTCCTCCTTCCAGATGACACACCCAGCGCCTTTCTTCCTGTCTCCCTGATCACATCTGCTGTGGTTTCCCAGTCATCTGGCAGCACTACCTGACCACCCAGAGCCTGCCTCAACTTCTGTCTAAATTCCTCACAACATTCCTCCTTTTTCAGCTTCCACCACTTGGTTTTCTTCTCTGTCTCTATCTTTGACCTCTTCTTACAGACCATCAGAGTCATCCTAAACACCACCATCCTATGCTGTCTGGCTACACTCTCTCCTACTACCACTTTACAGTCACTAATCTCTTTCAGATTGCCTCTTCTACATAGGATGTAGTCTACCTGTGCGCTCCTACCTCCACTCTTGTAAGTCACTCTATGCTCCTCCCTCTTCTGAAAAGTGTTAACCACAACCATGTCCATCCTCTTAGCAAAGTCCACTACCATCTGTCCTTTAAGGTTCCTTTCCTTAACTCCAAACTTGCCCATCACCTCCTCATCACCTGTGTTCCCCTCACCATGTCCATTAAAATCTGCTCCTATCACTACTCTCTCCCCCGTGGGTCTCTATCACCTCATCTAATTCACTCCAGAATCTCTCTTTCTCCTCTAACTCACAACCTACCTGTGGGGCATAACCACTAACAACATTCAACATCACCCCTTCAATCTCCAACTTCAGACTCATCATCCTGTCTGACACTCTCATCACCTCCAGAACATTCCTCACAAACTCCTCCTTCAGGACCACACCTACCCCATTTCTCTTACTATCCACACCATAATAAAACAGCTTGAATCCTGCTCCTATACTACGAGCCTTGCTACCCTTCCACCTGGTCTCCTGTACACACAGTATATCCACCTTCCTTCTCTCCATCATATCATATCATCATACCTTTCCCTGTCATAATACCAACATTCAGAGTTCCTATTCTCAGTCCTACACTCTTACCTTTCCTCTTCTCTCTCTGTCTGCAACCTCTCCTCCCTCCTCTACTTCTTCGAACAACAGTAGCCCAATTTCCACCAGCACCCTGTAGGTCAACAGTGCCGATGACGGTCATTGTTAAGCCGTTGCTCGACTGATCCAGTATGAAATTCAGATTACTAACGATTCGCATGGTTAAATTTGGCAATGTTTTATGCCGGATGCCCTTCCTGACACAACCCTCTCTATTTATCCGGGCTTGGGACCGGCACAGAAGTCACTGGACTGTGACCCCATGGCTATATTATACAGAAGAAAGGTATAATCTTCATTATTATCTATAGGTAAACAAAAGACATCAGCAGAAACAGACGTGGTGGTTGACGTGTTCACTGGCAGTTTTGCTAGTTTACTACACTGTAAAAAAATTTCATGTAAAATTACAGTAAATTACTGGCAGCAGTTTTGCCAGTAAAATGCTGTTTTATTACAGTATTTGCACTGTACCCAATGACACAATTGCTGAACTTACACATTTCAGTGATTTACTGTAAATATCCACTCAAATTCTAAGGTTTCTCAGCATACATTATTCAGACATATCAGACATTCACAAATGATAAACATTTTTTAATTTCTGTGTGACAGTTGAACTTTACAAAGAACTTATTTTTCAGAATATGAAAAAGTGTGAAAGTGCATAAGAACAAAAAAACATAACATTACATAAGTCTATGTGTGTTAATTACTAATCAACTGTGTGCAAACCTTCTATGGAGTAAAAGGTGGAAAATCCTTTATTCAAGCGGAGGAGTGATGAAGATTCAAGTTTGGTACTGCTTTTTGGTAACCTTTTCTGAGCAAAACTTGCACTCCCATTTGGCAATGCAGTTATAAAAAAATGAACATAATACATTTAAAGAATCGCCTAATTGTTGACAACAAATAAGACAAAATAAACTCATTTACCATAAAAATAACTTACCATACTCTCCTGATTTTTGTAAGGATGTAAATGTCTAGAAAATGTGTATTCACGTTATAAATGCTCTCTAAAAGCCAGAGTTTGCATCTACTAAAGGGTGTTTCTAACTTTAATACGCTGAATGTGTAGCTTTTTAACACTCACGTTAAACAAAATTCCACTAAAATCCATTCATTTCCTTATGAAGGTGCACACGTGTGAGGAATGACTCTCCCTCACTTACTACATGGCCCTCTATAGACACCATCCAGCGATTTGTCTCTTCCACTGGGCCTGCCGTAAGAAAGTTCAGATACAGAAGCAGCCTTGGTGGGTCAGGGTTGTTTTGGTGTCAACAGGGGTACCTACCCAATATTAAGCTGATCAGTGTATAAACTGTATATATCCATGCATAACTATGATAATCAACCCAAGGGCTGTCAGGCAATGTCAGGGACCTTTCAGCATCAGCTGCAGAGGTGGCTACCTATAGAAAAATAAATCTCCTATTACATTTAAAATGTAAATACATGTATTTGAATACATAAATGTAATTAGTGCTACAATAAAATCTATTAGGAAGAGAGAAAAAGATACAGTATCTCACAAAAGTGAGTACACCCCTCACATTTTTGTAAATATTTTATTATATCTTTTCATGTGACAACACTGAAGAAATGACACTCTGCTACAATGTAAAATAGTGAGTGTACAGCCTGTATAACAGTGTAAATTTACTGTCTCAAATTAACTAAAATTAACAAAAGTGAGTACACCCCTAAGTGGAAATGTCCAAATTGGGCCCAATTAGCCATTTACCCTCCCCAGTGTCATGTGACTCGTTAGTGTTACAAGGTCTCAGGTGTGAATGGGGAGCAGGTGTGTGAAATTTGGTGTTACTCTCTCATACTGGTCACTGGAAGTTCAACATGGCACCTCATGGCAAAGAAAACTCTTAGGATCTGAAAAAAAACAGAATTGTTGCTCTACATGAAGATTGCCAAGACCCTGAAACTGAGCTGCAGCATGGTGGGCAAGAGCATACAGCGGTTTTACAGGACAGGTTCCACTCAGAACAGGCCTCGCCATGGTTGAGTGCACGTGCTCAGCGTCATATCCGGAGGTTGTCTTTGGGAAATAGACGTATGAGTGCTGCCAGCATTGCTGCAGAGGTTAAAGGGGTGGGGGGTTCAGCCTGTCAGTGCTCAGACCATACGCCACACACTGGATCAAGTTGTCCCAGAAGAAAGCCTTTACTAAAGATGATGCACAAGAAAGCTCGCATACAGTTTGCTGAAGACAAGCAGACTAAGGACATGGATTACTGGAACCATGTCCTGTGGTCCGATGAGACCAAGATAAGCTTATTTGGTTCAGATGGTGTCAAGCGTGTGTGGTGGCAACCAGGTGAGGATTACAAAGACAAGTATGCCTTGTCTACAGTCAAGCATGGTGGTGGGAGTGTCATGGTCTGGGCCTGCATGAGTGCTGCCGGCACTGGGGAGCTACAGTTCATTGAGGGAACCATGAATTCCAACATGTACTGTGACATACTGAAGCAGAGCATGATCCCCTCTCTTCAGAAACTGGGCCGCAGGGCAGTATTCCAACATGATAATGACTCCAAACACACCTCTAAGATGACTACTGCCTTGCTAAAGACGCTGAGGGTAAAGGTGATGGACTGGCCAAGCATGTCTTCAGACCTAAACCCTATTGAGCATCTGTGGGGCATCCTCAAATGGAAGGTGGGGGAGTGCAAGGTCTCTAACATCCACCAGCTCTGTGATGTCATCATGGAGGAGTGGAAGAGGACTCCAGTGGCAAACTGTGAAGCTCTGGTGAACTCCATGCCCAAGAGGGTTAAGGCAGTGCTGGAAAATAATGGTGGCCACACAAAATATTGACACTTTGGGCCCAATTTGGACATTTCCACTTTGGGGTGTGCTCACTTTTGTTGCCAACAGTTTAGACCAGGGTTCCTCAATTAGTTTTCACCAAGGGCCAAAGTCTGCCAACAGTACAAAGCCAAGGGCCGCCGACCACAATGTTATGACCACAATGTTTGCTCTGCTATTATTATTATTATTATTATTATTATTATTATTGTTGTTGTTGTTGTTAGTGTTGTTGTTGTTGTTATTATTATTATTATTATTATTGTTGTTGTTGTTGTTGTTGTTGTTGTTGTTGTTGTTGTTGCTGTTGTTTTTGCACAATATAAAAATCTAAATGTTTTTTCATTCAGTAGTCTGTTTTATTTAAACAATTATGAACATTTTGTATTCAAGAACTTTTCCTGTTGAGTATTATAAACAAATGAACAAACAAACAAACAAAAAAGATCTCCATGTCTGCCTCCAAGCCAACTGTTCTTGCTCACTTCCAGACTGGATCTCTTCTCTTCATTTTCCCCAATTGCAGATTCAATTATTAGACCTATCGGAATTAATATTTTTATTCTTCTTACTTGGATTTTATGGAGATCAAATTGTAACAGTGTTAATTAACATGTATTCACCATTCAGTGAGAGAAGTGACAGCGACTGGCTGAAGCAATACCTCTGAAGTTGGGGCTATATTCTGTTGTAGCAATCCTGAGACACTGATCAAGATGCACACTGGACAGTCTGTTTCTATCCTGGTTCTTGATGATGTTCATCATAGAAAACAATGACTCACAGATGTATGTGGAGGGGAACATCGAAAGTAGGAACATTGCAATGATTCTGCTGTTCTTGAATTTCTGCTGTTCTTGAATTTCACTTTTGTCCAAAAGTCATTCACACTAGCCTGCTTGTGTTGCTCTTTGATCAAATCAGACTTTGACATTTCCAAAATCTCCAGCTGCAAAGATGCTTCATCCAAAGTTGAAACCAGGTGTTTGGCCTCAGCAGTCCATTGCCCATCTGCTGGGACTGAAAACGGCTGTCTTAGGAAAAGAAGGAGTTCACTCGACAGGTTAAAACTCTCAAATCTCTCCTCAAAATTTTTTGCTAGTCTCGCGATGAAGTCGCACATTAGTGGGTCCTCTCGCATCTGGTGTTTCACGCAATGCTGTTGCAAATGCAGAAAGTGTAGTTTTCTCCCTTGAAGATCGCGTTTAAAAAGTGTCAGCTTTAAACAAAAAGCTTCAATGGCTTTGTACATGTCTGCAATAGTGTGGTTCTTGCCTTGCAATTGCAAATTAAGCTGATTTAGGTGAAACATGATATCGCACAAAAAGCACACGTATGCTATCTCTGTGCTGTTGTTTAAAAACCTCAGAAATTTCTCTCCCTTTTGGCTTTGAAGATCATTTTGAACTTCACACACTCTCTCCAGCACATGGCCCTTGCTCAGCCATCGGATATCATTGTGCAGCAAAAGATCATGCCGTTCTGCTGACATTTCCTCCAGCAAATCTCGGAAAAGATGATGTTGCAGCCCAGAACTCACACGAATACAGTTTACCAGCCTCATCACAGTATCCATTGTCTCTTTCATTTTTCCAGAGAGTTTGGCGCACAATACCGATTTATGTATTATGCAGTGAAATGCTATGAGTGCTGGGTTGACAGCAGCTAGCCTGCTAATCAAACCTCTGTGATGTCCAACCACTGACAGAGCCCCATCAGTGACAACTGATATAACTTTGCTTAAATCCAATCCATTCTTTTCAAAGAATTGCATCAGTTCATTAAAATTGATTTCTCCGGTTGCGTGCCCCTGTACTGGCAGCAAACAAAGCAGCTCTGACAGCTGTTCAATGTCAGTTCAGTCGCAAGACGAGTGACAGTGACATGACTTCAGCTTTCTATAAGTCAGATAAAAGATCGGACAGACAATCACCCGCCAATGTCTCTACACTTCTTGTTGCCGTGCAATCGGATAATGGCACCTTCTGTAATAGCTCCACAACCATTTTCTTAATTTTGTCATCGTGAGTTAAAACTTCCTCCACCATGTCAGTTGCACAGTTTTTAATTAATTCGGCATCCGTGAACGGCTTTTTGGCCTTTGCCATGTTCCAAGCCACTCGTAAGGAAGCTGCGGATGCATTTTCCTGCATGGAATTGGTTTTGTGAATAACAGCAACTGATTGCTTGTAAGCTGCCACCAATTGTGTTACCTTCTGTTTGCAGCTCCCCGAATGTTCTGGATAATTGCAGTTAAAATTTCTGTGCAATGCAATGAAATGGCATTTCATGTTATCAGCCTTACACACTGCCACAGTCTGCTTGCATAATAAACATGTTGGCTTTGCGTTGTGGTGGTCAGGCAAAATAAAACAAAATTCTTCTGTCCATTTGAATCGCCTATTTTCCATGTCCACTTTTCTTCATACTCGCCATGTTTTCACTATCAGACTAAACTGTCATGCTTTTCGCACTAGTGACATGCTTGCACTGACGTTACCTTGACAGCACTATTTTAAATTAGCGTGGGCCAAACATTTTTCCACCTATTGAGGAACCCTAGTTTAGACATTAATGTCTGTGTGTTGAGTTATTTTGAGGGGACAGCAAATTTACACTGTTATACAGGTTGTACACTCACTACTTTACATTGTAGCAGAGTGTCATTTCTTCAGTGTTCACATGAAAAGATATAATAAAATATGTACAAAAATGTGAGGGGTGTACTCACTTTTGTGAGATACTGTATTTACATGCTGCACACTTACATCTGCTTGGAGCAGAAGAGCTTCATTCTGCTCTTTTAAGTGAGCCATCAGTATTTGCAGAACATAGGGAGCTGTAACACATTTTGGTTCTCATCAGAACCGATTTAACTGATTCATTGGTAGGTTTTAGCTTGAAGAATTCCATGATAATTTTACTGTGTGTGGATGCACATACTCCTTGGCACAAACAAGTAAGGCCACTGAGACTTTATATACTCAAGGAAATGTGCTAGCATTGTATTTATCATCTTGCATTGTAGGTAGTATGTTTCTGCCATGAGATGTTGTACTTCTGCTCTTTCAATCCCAGACAAGCCTTCACATGAGGAGAACTCCATGACTCTCTGCTTTTTCAGATGGAATGTCTGGCTGCCACCGTGTATAGCCATAGCTGTCTGAAGGACCTGTCTTTTGATTTGCCCCAGTACTACATTTAATAGATCTCAGTCATGCTAGTGTGTTGTTTCTGTTTAGATGTTCTACTCGAACTTTGATTTGAGTCAAAAAATGAAGAGTATCCTCCCCCGATTATTCGACCATCTTCCATCATATCAGCAAAGGATTGTGGAAATTGCCTGACTACCCTTTCGGCAATTATGAGACACTGTGACTTCATTGGGTTGGCCTCACACTTCCTCCTCTCAACAACAAGGACATGAACCATTTGCTTTCTATCTGCTGGCGAAGGCCAGCAGATAGAAAGTTGCAGGCCAGTGCTTCTTTAATGTTGGACTTGGTGAACATAAGGGAGAAGACAAGGAACTACTGGAACTTGAACTTGGGAGACGTGAACTGCATACTGAGGACAGAGGTGCAGAGCAAATTTCTGTCACTGGCAAAACAAAAAAAAGTCAATTAAAGCCTGTATAAGGCCTAAAACTTTATTTCAATAAAACTTCAAAAATCTGCATACATTACAAGCAACTGGTAATAAAATTCAGACTAATACCATGGATTCTACTCCCTGGTTTAAAACCTTTTCTATTAGCAAATTAAGTGTATCCTCTGGTAAACTTGGCAGGACAGAAGTTATCTCCTCCTTGATGCATCTGGTTACATCAGACATCATTACAGAGAAGGAAATGAGTGGTGAAGGGCAATTACAGACAGGCCAAACACACTGTAAACTGGCAAAGGATAATAGTCTGGTAGATCAGACCATTTTACACAGACATAATTTAAAAATGTGTGTTGACAGTCCACATTCAGGGAATAAATTCCCATATCACCAAGGAAGTCAGATATGCATTTCTCTGTAACAAAATAATCAAACTGAATTGTCAGAAACAAGAATCAGTTAAATCTTACCAAAGACCAATCCATCATCATCTTTTCCTAAAATAACACACATCCCTTTTTTGTAGCTCGTACCTTTAACTGTGACTTCATGTACAACAACAGTGTTGTGTGTCTGGAAGCCTAGGTGAGCAACAGCATGTTTAATGCTTTTGCTATAGTCATCTGGATAGAAATCTGTACCTTTTTCCACAACAATATTTGGTGGAAAGATATCACCAGCATGGAGATATGCTTGTAAATTTGATGTCTCTCTGCTAGTGTGGCAGTTAAGTTCTTAAAGTTGTGCGGTTTGCGAACACACTGCTTAAAATAAGTGTGCTTGCTTTCAAACCTAAGTGTCCATAAGCGAATAAGGGGACCAACACAAAGAATTAGTTCTGGATAATGACATAAATAATGATGTTTAGGCTTTAGTTGATTATTAGGAAAAGCTTCATGTCGACCTTGTATGTACTCCTCAGTGAGGACATTCAAGTAGGTTACCTGGCTAGATGCAATGGCAGAAGCACAAATTAACTCATCAGTTTGACTCAGCTGCAACACAAGATGCCAAATCTTGTTCTGCACTGGATTTTTAATTTTGTCTCAAATATAAAGAGGGAGGAGCACTTATGGCCCAAACAGGGAGGCAGACCTGGTTTGCACACATGAAAGTGGGACAGTTCATTAAACTTTGAGTTGTATTTAATTCCCACTTATGAATCAGAACCACTTACATCAGTGTTCTCTACACTGTTGCTATAAGATTCTACAGTTCTCTTTTCACCTCTTGTAAAGTCGGAGGACAGACATGTTGCACGATCTACAGTACGAAATCAGCAAAAGTACTTGCTCTTACTGAAGATTTCATTAAAGCCACCTATATTGTGTGAGCCAAAATTATCCTTTGCAATAGCACACAATGTGGCTCGCTGTATGTGTCCATCTGGTAAAGGTATGCCAGTTTCTTCTAGGTCCTTCAAGTCTGAGATAAGTGACCCAAAATATTTATAATCTTGTTCTCGACAAAGCATTACCAGCTGCATTTGATCCACACTTGATCTGTTATGAGGTGGTATGTTTGCTAGAGTAAAGTAAACAGCCAGCACTTTTTGTTTTTTCCTTCCAGATCATAGAGGGTTTACCACTTCAAAACCAATGTGTCATTTGACAGAAAAATTGCATTTGATGTAATGTTGCTCCCATCCCATATGTCTTCCAAGATATCTTTTGACCTAGATGAGGATTTCATTTGCTGTTTATAGCAACATGACTTCTGCATGATCAATTGACACTGAAAGAGTGACTTAAGTGTCTCTTTCACTGGAATGTACTGAAGAAAATATGTTTTTCCTGATTCATCCTGTCCAAGAAAAATAGGAACTGGCTCAACATATCTAAACTGACTTTTAAATGCAGTTTTTCGACTCTGGTCAGTTTTTAAAGTGCCAGTGTTGCAAGCACGAAACAAGTCATTTAATTTTAGAACATCCAAGACAATCTTTTTCTCACCATCTGAGATACCCAACAGTGTCAGCTTTTCATCTAGACTATGAAGTAAATGAGACTGACTAATGTCAAGCACTGACTGAAAGTCTTCAATAATAGACTAAATGACTGATGATGGAAGCAGTATTTTAGCCTGCAATTTTAAATAAAACAGGGCTAAATGTTTTAAGAAAAGTGATTCATCAACTCTCTCTGGTAAAACCTCTGACAGATCTCCCTCTATATGAGCCGGCATGGCCTCTGTCAGCTCTTCTTCTTTCATGGGAACATTCTTAGCTAGTTTATTTAATTCTGTCCCTGTTACTGCCATTACATGTGTTTTAAGAGGAGATACTGCACATCCTTTGTGCATTCTTGACAAATGAGAAGCAAATGAAGATATAACTGTAAAACTTTTACAACACTGCTGAACAGGACAAGGACAAGAAACCACCTTGCCCTCTCTGATATGTAATTTCAAATGAGCTACTAAGTCAGATAAATCATTGTCTGACACTAAAGAGCTCTACATTACATGGCACAGACTCAGAAGAAAATCCCTGCGTTCTACTTCTGTCTTGCGGATGATCTCTGTATATGTGCCATTTTAAGCCAGTTATTTTTCTGAAAGAATGACTGCAGTCAAAAAAAGCACATCTAAACGAAACATTTGGGAGGCTCGAATGTATATTTATATGTCTGACGAATGCAAGTTTGGTTAAGGAAACGTGATCACAATATTAACACCGGAACATGCTTACTTACAGCTTTTAGTGCTTAATGCTCGGGTCAAATAAATTCAAAGTCACAATTGGTCCAGTGACGACAGTTGAGTTAATAAGTATAGCACGTATAATGTGTTGTTGATGTTTGCTTTGGTGGATAGTTGTACTAATAAAATTAAACAGCTTGTTCAGAAGCGATAAGCCTTTGTGCTGCATTGACCTGTGTAGTTAATCCTCTGGGGTCTAAGGCCTTTCTGAAGACCTGCAGTGAATCGGGGCTCTTCTTAAATTTGTGTAAATTTCAAATCTTTACCAATGTAGTAGCTAATACATTTCAACTTATTAACATAGAGCACAAACTGGGCTTTCATAATGTGGCTGATGTAAATATGTTAAATTCGTGTGCAACTTTTAAGCTTATGTCAAAATACACATACATGAAAATACAATTTTGAACTCTAGCAGAAAAACAGTGAAAATGGAGAATAAACAAACAGATTGGCAGATTGTTTTGAACACAGGACTGAGTTCATGAAAGTCTTGGATGTGGGCCCATAGAAAAACAGCTAAATTATAACACTCAGAAAGACCTTTTATTTGGGGTAAAGTGACTGATGTGCCTAACTTTTTTCAGCAGAGCCTTTGTTTCACTGAATAATCAATGATTATTCATGAATATGTAAGACCTATTGACACCTGGCTCAGGTGACACCAGGTTTCCCCAGGACTCCTACTGATGTCTCAGCTGTTCGCACCTATACATTCAGATTCCTCATACAAAAACAGGGTACACTGAGGCCAGGTTTTGTTGAGAGAAACAAAAAATAAAGTATGGTTTCTGAAATTTTCATTGAAATGCCATTCTTTTAGAACATTCGCTAAAAGGCATATTCACAACCACATTCCAGCCATTCACAGACCATGTGCATTGTGTTATGTTGTTTTTCTGGGGTACTATTATATTATTATTTTTTTTACATTTTGTCTGCTTAGCAAAAGTTGCCACTGTTTATGACTGAAATAAAGCTGTTCATATAGGTGCATGCTTTCATCTTCCTTATGATCAATATGCTCCCCTTTACAAAGTGAAAGCGCGCGCCGCAGGTTCACGAGAACATTTTACATTTGCTAAAAGTCATATTCACAACCACATTCCAGCCATTCACAGACAACATGCATTGAGATTTTTTTTTTTGGTGATCTGAGTATATGATGACTGCAACACAGCTGCTCACATCGGCGCACGCTTTCACTTTTATTTAGCATTTATTTAGCGAGTATTTATTTGTGCTATGTTGTTTTTCTGTGGTACTTTTATTGATTTTACATTTTGTCTGCTTAGCAAAACAACATAGCACAAATATATACTTGCTAAATAAATGCTGTCTTTTGCAAAGTGAAAGCACGCGCTGATGTGAGCAGATTTATTTCAGTCATAAATTCGATCAAAGCAGTCTAGGGTTTTAAGATGTGCTGTTCGAGCTATTTTGAAGCACAAAGAAACACAATGTTGAGTTGCATAGATGCAGTGGCAAGCCAAGGAAACTTAATGCTGCAGAAGAAAGACACATCATGCTAACTATCGGAAGATGTTGAGCAGTGCCATCAGCAAAGAACTGCTGTTAGAATTTTCGGGTTCACTCTGAGAAGAATCCTGAGTCGCGCTGCTGCTGCTGCCTCTAGAGCTGAATTCATGGAAAAGATGCTAAAGAACCACACAGAGAAAGTGATTGAATAGCAGAACTCTTCGAAATTTAATGAGATAAACAGGGAGTATTTATACAGAAGAAACATATAATCTTCATTATTATCTATATGTAAACAAATACATACATACATACAAATACATACATACATATGTACATACATACATATGTACACATTATTAACATTTGTTGCTTGTTTCAATATTGGTACAATTACACTGTCATATGGAAACTCTTTTCTTCATCTTTCAGACAAAACTCTTCCTCAGCTAGAAAGCTAAAGCAAACACTCAGCACTGACAAAACAACAGGGAGACAATTTATGGAAAGGTATTATTATTATGTGCTTTAATACTGCTAATCAAAAAATTATTTATTTTGAATGCAGAGAGGATTCTGACCCCGAGGCTTTTGTGAAAAAACTCAAATCAGAAAAGAAGATTACAGACGTTCTCTACAACATCTTCAAGGTAAGCCTTAAATCTCAAATGTGCAGAACAGACAATGTGGTTTGCTTAGATGTAAAGTCTCTAAAATGGATAAAAAACAGATTGATCCTAATGTGTTTAAATGGCACCTCAGTTATGGGAAGCGACCCAAATGAAGATTAAAGTGATTTCCATGAAAATAAGACATCAGCATCTCTGTCTAGATGTACCTGCCTGCTGTATTTACAACGTTTTTTTAGTCATGAAGAATCAAATGAAATATTTAAATTTTGGAAGACAAAAAAATTGATGTTTACATGTTTACTATAAATGGTTCTACATTTCATTTTCTCTGTGTTTTGTGAAGGATCTAGACAATAAAATGATTCTATTTATAAAACATGAGCTGGAGATTCTTAAGAAGTTTCTAAAAAAACAAAACACAAAATATTACCAAGATGTGAGGGATGATCTGTGGAGTGTTAAAGAAGCAGCTCTTGACATGGCATTGTACTTTCTGAAGTTGATGGAACACAATGACCTCGCTGATGCACTCCAAGGTAAGAGATCAATAAAATACATCCACATGATGTTTCTTAAGAGGTGAAAATTTGTGAAATTTGTTTTGAAACCTTTAATCTACCATTCATTAACAATGTGCCTAACAAAGTGTCTACAGTATTTCAGAACATATTATTTATTTAATTATTTGTCTTTGATGTGTTTTATAATTCTATAATTAGATGCACTAATAGGAGTTCAGCAGCGTGCACTTAAATCAAACCTGTGTAAGAAGTTTCAACACGTTTGTGAAGGAATTGCAAATCAAGGAGAGTCCAACATTCTCAACAAGATCTACACAGATCTGTACATCACTGAAGGTGGAGTTCAACAAATGAATGAACAACATGAAGTGAGACAAATTGAAAAGCAAAAAACTAGTGTGAAAGTTGAAGAAACTCAAATGGAACAAGAGCAGCAAATTGAATGCAAGAACATGTTCACACCATCACCTGGAGAAGAAAAACCCATCAGAACTGTGGTGACACAGGGGGTCGCTGGTATCGGAAAATCCATCTGTGTGCAGAAGTTTGTTCTAGACTGGGCTGAAGGGAAAGAATATCAGGACATCAGGTTCATATTTCCACTGCCTTTCAGAGAACTGAACCTGAAAGAAAAGGAAAAATGCAGCTTGAGGGACGTCATCTCTCATTTTTTTCCAGAAACAAAAGGAATGAGATTCACAGATAAGTATAAAGTCATGTTCATCTTTGATGGCCTGGATGAGTGTCCACTTCCTCTAACATTCCATAAAAACCAGAAATTGACTGATGTAACAGAAAAAGCCTCACTGGACACTATAATGACAAACCTCATTGAAGGAAATCTGCTTCCATCTGCTCTCATCTGGATAACCACTCGACCAGCAGCAGCTGCTAAGATCCCTGCTGAACATGTGGACCGGGTCACAGAGGTGCGTGGCTTCAATGATGTACAAAAGGTGGAGTACTTCAGGAAGAAAATCAGTGATGAGAGTCTGGCCAACAGAATCATTGGTCATATTAAAGGATCAAGAAGCCTCTTCATCATGTGTCATATTCCAGTCTTCTGCTGGATTTCAGCCACTGTACTTGAGAGGATTTTGGGAAGATCAGACAGTGAAGACATTCCACAGACTCTGACGGAGATGTACACATGTTTTCTGATCTTTCAGACCGTACAGGGGGACAAGAAATACAATAGAAATAATGCCTCAGACATTCCATGGGATAAAGAGGGAATTCTTTCATTGGGAAAGCTTGCCTTTAGTCACCTGGAAAAAAACAACCTGATTTTCTATGCAGAAGATCTAGAAGCCTGTGGAATTGACCCCAGTAACCTAGCAGTGTACTCAGGAGTGTGCACTCAGGAGACTGGCAGATTTCTAGGCACAGTTTTCAGCTTTGTGCATCTCAGCATTCAGGAGTTCATTGCTGCTTTGTTTACATATGTATGTGTCCAGAATGAAAACAAGAATGTTTTTGATCAATCAGAAGAAAGTAAAGAAACACAAGTTATTGATTTACTAAAGATTACAGTGGACAAAGCCTTACAGAGTGACAGTGGACACTTGGATCTTTTCCTCCGCTTCCTTCTGGGCCTCTCAGTGGAGTCTAATCAGAAGCTCATTCGAGGTCTACTGACACACACAGGAAGCAGCTCTGACTGCCGAAAGGACATAGTTAAATACATCAAGTTAAAATTTGATCAAAATCCATCTCCAGAGAGATTAATCAATCTGTTCTACTGTCTGAACGAGTTAAATGATGATTCACTGGTGAAAGAGATCCAAAGCTACACGAACTCAGGTCGTCTCTCTGAAGCTGAACTCTCACCTGCTCAGTGGTCTGCTCTGGTCTTTGTGTTGCTGACATCAGAGGAGGATCTGGAAGTATTTGACCTACAGAAGTTCATAAGATCAGATGAATGCTTTAAGAGACTGTTACCAGTCGTCCAGGAAGCTACAACAGTTCTGTAAGTAAAACCTGTTTCTCCACTCAACCTGTTTTGTCCCCTAAATCTTGGCCTTACGGACACACTGATGGCAGGAAATACTGATCAATTGGCATAAACACTTTTGTTGACTTATTACTTCACATGAAATTAAGCTGTTATATTGGTGAACCTTGTTTCTTCCTCCTCTCTTTAAAATGAAGTCAAATGTATGTTTGGTTGTAAAGTATAATAATGTGGTGAGGGGAATATCAGATGCTTCCATATGTGTTTGTGTTGAACAGTTCATTCCAAAACCATGGACAGTAATATGGAGTAGCCTTGTTTTCACTGCTATAATGAGTAGTAATTGGTGCAACTAAAGACAGATTGCTTTTTATTCAATTTCATTTCCTCCTTTCAGTCTCAGTGAGTGTAACCTGACAGAGAGAAGCTGCTCGGCTTTACACACAGTTCTCAGCTCAGAATCCTCCAAGCTGACTGAGGTGGATCTGAGCAGTAATCCTCTGAAGGACTCAGGAGTGAAGCTGCTTTGTGCTGGACTGAAGAGTCCAAACTGTATACTGGAGACACTCAGGTCAGTTCATCTCTCGACTTCACCAGTAAGGTTGCTTATGTACTGTATCTCCAGTATAGCACAAGTGAATAGTGAATGAAGTGCATGGAAATAGTAGCTACAACTTACATGTTCAAATGACAGAATATGTTTTTTTTTTTTTTTTACTTAATTCTGATATGAATTTATACTACCAAACAAACACTGAAATAAAAAGCAGTAATGATGAGGTATATATCTAAAAATGAAAATAAAAAATGAAATAAAAAAAAGGTGCCATAATTGTATACAAGCAGGAAAAGTGACTAAATAAAAATGTTAAATGTTTGGTATATGATGTATATAACTGCAAATCATATTAATGTGAATCCTAAGACTAGATTTTATGGTGTATTTTCCTTCATAACTAAGTATCAAATGTTTTTGACCTCTTAGACTTTCAGACTGCAGTATAACAGAGGAAGGATACACTGCTCTGGCTGAAGCTCTGAAATCATCTCACCTGATAGAGCTGGATCTCAGAGGGAACGACCCTGGAGCATCAGGAGTGAAGCTGCTCACTGATTTACTACAGGATCCAGACTGTACACTGAACACACTGAAGTGAGGAAATTATAAAATGTTTAAAAGGAATAGTCTCTAATATTTGTTATTTTAACAAACAGATTTTATAATCATGCACTCTTTAATTAAAAAACAACATTTGGTTGTTTATAATGTCCTGATATGTTCAAAAATCTTTTATCCAAAGATAAAAATGCTACTGAAAAATATTTGAAAACTCTGATTAGTCCAGAATGTTGTAGAAAGGTATAGTTCAGATAATACTGTTGATGTTGAGAATAGTGTTACAGTAAACATGGACATAGTTTAAGAAACATGGAAACAGACAGCAGAAGAATGTGACAGAAATAATAGAACATTCCAGACACTAATAATTTTACTTGATCTATTTTCACTTTTTAGTTATGTCACAATCTAAGGCCACAAATCAGTTTCTACAGACTATATTTAACACTGCTCAAGCTCTGAGTATACCATATGACTGTATATCATGAATTTAATATTTCCCTGATGAAATAAGTTATCAGATCAGAGAACTAGTGACAGGATGGTGATCATTTCCAGGTTTAAAAATTACAGTGCTTGGACATAACCATTTGCAGAGCACTTGTTACTCCAGAGGTAGTCGAAGGTGATGCTGAGATCTTGAGTGTATTCCTCCTCATACCACACCAACAGCTCCTGTCCTGGTTTTATGGGTCGACAGCAACGGTAGATAATCCCCCCTCGGTACTGGAACACCACCAGGTTCTGTTGTTCATCGTTATGAGAACAATTCACATACCTGACATGAGGGACATGGAGGGAAAAAAGTGATCTATATATATGCGATAAACTACTAAACTATTATATTAAAATATAAAGGGTTGAATAGTTCTAGTTGGTAGGTATGTGCTGATGAAGGTCTACATAAAGTCCTCTTTATTGTGCACACAAAGGATCTCTGAGTTCTTTACTATGCCCATGGTGGTGCTGTTCATGTTCAATAGAGAATCATTATCTCAAATTCTCCAGATAATCCAACAATCAACTGTTTTGTGTAAATAACTAGAATTTATTACATAAATCTGCTTTAGAATATGTTTGATTTCTCTCTTCTCTTTAGTGGAACTGAGCAAAGGCCAAATTCTCCTGTATCCAGATGTGTGTCCTTTAAGGGTGATCAATCAAAGCCACTCCCTCTCATTTTTAAAGGCGGAAGAGAATCTCAGCAAAGGTACTGTGTCTATATTGTTTGACAGGTAATATTATCACTATAAAAGAATATAGCTTAATCTCACAGTAAAGTGTTTTTCTGGTTGAACAATGTTTCAGAGAAGTGTTTTCATTTAGATTAAACTCACATAAATAGTAACCCAAAATAAATAATCCCAAGTGTTTTTCCTGCCCCTGGCCACACTAAAAAGGTCTCACACAACTGTAGCAGAACTTGGATAAGATTTCAAGTCCAAAAAACAATCATCCACTAGCAACTGCCCCTTAGACCTGCTGTTACAATAAGCTCCACTCTTCTGGAAGGTTTTCCACTAGATATCAGATTGTGGCTGTGTGGATTTGTGTTCATTCAGCTACAAAAACATTACTAAGGTCAGACACTAATGTCAGTGTTCCAGTTCATCCCAAAGGTGTTCAGTGGAGTTTAGGTCAGGGCTCTGTGCAGGACACTCGAATTGTTCCACTCCAACCTTAACCTCCACACCAAGTCTTCATGGAGCTGCTTTGTGCACAGGGACATGGTCATGCTGGAACAGAGTTTTGAACTCTTGGTTCCAGTTAATTGAAATTGTAATGTTACAGCATACAAAGAAATTCAATACAATTACATACTTCAGAGGTTGTGGCAACAATTTGGGGAAAAACCACATATGAATATGATTGTTGGGGTGTAAATATTTTTGGCCATGTAGAGTACATACAATATGCACTGATTAATAATGTCCAAACAAAAAAACAATCAGCCAGTTCATTTAGTTTAAGTACATTAAAACTTGTTTCAACATTGGTACAATTACACTGTTATATGGAAAGTCTTTTCTTATTCTTTTAGAAAAAACTCTTTCTCAGCTAGACAGCTAAAGCAAACACCCAGAACTGTCAAAACAACAGGGAGACAATTTAAGGAAAGGTATAATTTTATGCTCTTTTAATATTGGTATTTATTAGTATAAATATTAAACTGCTAATCAAAAAACAATTCATTTGGTCTCCAGAGGTCATTCTCACCGTGAGGCTCCTGTGAAAAACCTCATCTTAGAAAAGAAGATTACAGACTTTCTCTACAACATCTTCAATGTAAGACTTATATCATCTTTGTTAATGCTTCCCATGATGCCAACCTTATAATATCTGTCACTTTAAGGTGCCTAGTTCAATGATGAAAACTAGAACAGAATAGACTGATAAAATAATGTGTTAGTTTTAAATGAATGAATACAGATATCCAAAAACATTCAGTTTGCTTAACCGAAAAATCCCTAAAATTGAATGGAACCCAGATTACTAGATTAATCCTAATGTGTTTAAACAGCACCTCAGTTATGGGGAGTAGTCCAGTGAAAATGAGATATACTATAAAGTACTATAGTCAATAAATAGATGGACCAGGAGAAAGCTTGTGTCAGTCATGGACTGTGAGATAACTTGGTTCAATACCTGTAAATAAAGGGTGGTATTTTTCATAAGGATATAAATGTTAGGAAGAAACTGCTCTGGTATGGGCTATTATTAGGATAAGGTATAACTGCATTAGGTCCAAGCCATGGCAGCCTGCTTTCTGTTCCCAGGTAAACCTGCTATTTGAATGTATTAAATGAAAAATAAGAAGAAAAACAAAGGTTAGATGTTGTGCACAGAGGGAAATGACCCTGCTCAAAAGAAATAGAACAACACAGTTTAGTTGCCTCATATCGACCTAAGAGATTTAATGGTGAGGATGAGGAGTCAATGAATCTGTAATAAAACAGAAGGTTCCTACCTTCAGAACTGGGAACTTTCAGAGAGAGGGTTTTGTGGCAGGGGACAGGAACCCCATCGAGTCCCACAAAGTTAATGCTTGAGATAGAAACAGACCACTCGTTTTGTTTACCATTGATGTGCAACTCACTCCTGTATTGACCATACAAAGGAAATATATGACCTTCAACCTGTAAATGAATGAGAGGCAGGGAACTCTAATCCGAAATCAAAAATAAAGAAAGCATCAAGGACCTTCCTGAACTCTGTAGACATCCTGATTTTTGTGACTGACTGCTTCATTGTCTCTGTTTGGTGCAGGATCTTGAAAATAAAATGATTATATTCATAAGAAATGAGCTGGAGATGTTTAAGAAACTTCTGAGGAAGAAAAATCCAGAATATTACGGAAATGTGAGGGATGATCTGCGGAGTGTTAAAGAAGCAGCTCTTGACATGGCATTGTACTTTCTGAAGTTGATGGAACACAGTGACCTCGCTGATGCACTCCAAGGTAAGAGATCAATAAAAGACTTGCACATGATGTTTCTTAAGAGGTGAAAATTTGTGAAATTTGTTTGAAACCTTTAATCTACCATTCATTAACAATGTGCCTAACAAAGTGTCTACAGTATTTCAGAACATATTATTTATTTAATTATTTGTCTTTGATGTGTTTTATAATTCTATAATTAGATGCACTAATAGGAGTTCAGCAGCGTGCACTTAAATCAAACCTGCGTAAGAAGTTTCAACACGTTTGGGAAGGAATTGCAAAGCAAGGAGAGTCCAACATTCTCAACAAGATCTACACAGATCTGTACATCACTGAAGGTGGAGTTCAACAAATAAAAGAACAACATGAAGTGAGACAAATTGAAAAGCAAAAAACTAGTGTGAAAGTTGAAGAAACTCAAATGGAACAAGAGGAACAAATTGAATGCAAGAACATGTTCACACCATCACCTGGAGAAGAAAAACCCATCAGAACTGTGGTGACACAGGGGGTCGCTGGTATCGGAAAATCCATCTGTGTGCAGAAGTTTGTTCTAGACTGGGCTGAAGGGAAAGATTATCAGGACATCAAGTTCATATTTCCACTTCCTTTCAGAGAACTGAACCTGAAAGAAAAAGAAAAATGCAGCTTGATGGACGTCATCTATCAATTTTTTCCAGAAACAAAAGGAATGAGATTCACAGACAGGTATAAAGTCATGTTCATCTTTGATGGCCTGGATGAGTGTCCACTTCCTCTAAAATTCCATGAAAACCAGAAATTGACTGATGTAACAGAAAAAGCCTCACTGGACACTATAATGACAAACCTCATTGCAGGAAATCTGCTTCCATCTGCTCTCATCTGGATAACCACTCGACCAGCAGCAGCTGCTAAGATCCCTGCTGAACATGTGGACCGGGTCACAGAGGTGCGTGGCTTCAATGATGTACAAAAGGTGGAGTACTTCAGGAAGAAAATCAGTGATGAGAGTCTGGCCAACAGAATCATTGGTCATATTAAAGGATCAAGAAGCCTCTTCATCATGTGTCATATTCCAGTCTTCTGCTGGATTTCAGCCACTGTACTTGAGGGGATTTTGGGAAGATCAGACAGTGAAGACATTCCACAGACTCTGACGGAGATGTACACATGTTTTCTGATCTTTCAGACCGTACAGGGGGACAAGAAATACAATAGAAATAATGCCTCAGACATTCCATGGGATAAAGAGGGAATTCTTTCATTGGGAAAGCTTGCCTTTAGTCACCTGGAAAAAAACAACCTGATTTTCTATGCAGAAGATCTAGAAGCCTGTGGAATTGACCCCAGTAACATAGCAGTGTACTCAGGAGTGTGCACTCAGGAGACTGGCAGATTTCTAGGCACAGTTTTCAGCTTTGTGCATCTCAGCATTCAGGAGTTCATTGCTGCTTTGTTTACATATGTATGTGTCCGAAATGAAAACAAGAATGTTTTTGATCAATCAGAAGAAAGTAAAGAAACACAAGTTATTGATTTACTAAAGATTACAGTGGACAAAGCCTTACAGAGTGACAATGGACACTTGGATCTTTTCCTCCGCTTCCTTCTGGGCCTCTCAGTGGAGTCTAATCAGAAGCTCATTCGAGGTCTACTGACACACACAGGAAGCAGCTCTGACTGCCGAAAGGACATAGTTAAATACATCAAGTTCAAGTTTGATCAAAATCCATCTCCAGAGAGATCAATCAATCTGTTCTACTGTCTGAACGAGTTAAATGATGATTCACTGGTGAAAGAGATCCAAAGCTACATGAACTCAGGTCGTCTCTCTGAAGCTGAACTCTCACCTGCTCAGTGGTCTGCTCTGGTCTTTGCGTTGCTGACATCAGAGGAGGATCTGGAAGTATTTGACCTACAGAAGTTCATAAGATCAGATGAATGTTTTAAGAGACTGTTACCAGTCGTCCAGGAAGCTACAACAGTTCTGTAAGTAAAACCTGTTTCTCCATTCAACCTGTTTTGTCCCCTAAATCTTGGCCTTACGGACACACTGATGGCAGGAAATACTGATCAATTGGCATAAACACTTTTGTTGACTTATTACTTCACATGAAATTAAGCTGTTATATTGGTGAACCTTGTTTCTTCCTCCTCTCTTTAAAATGAAGTCAAATGTATGTTTGGTTGTAAAGTATAATAATGTGGTGAGGGGAATATCAGATGCTTCCATATGTGTTTGTGTTGAACAGTTCATTCCAAAACCATGGACAGTAATATGGAGTAGCCTTGTTTTCACTGCTATAATGAGTAGTAATTGGTGCAACTAAAGACAGATTGCTTTTTATTCAATTTCATTTTCTCCTTTCAGTCTCAGTGAGTGTAACCTGACAGAGAGAAGCTGCTGGGCTTTACACACAGTTCTCAGCTCAGAATCCTTCAAGCTGACTGAGGTGGATCTGAGCAGTAATCCTCTGCAGGACTCAGGAGTGAAGCTGATTTGTGCTGGACTGAAGAGTCCAAACTGTATACTGGAGAACCTGAGGTCAGTTCATTTCTCCTACTGAGTAGACTTCACCAGAAAGGTTGCTTATGTATCTCCAGTATAGCACAAGTGAATAGTGAATGAAGTGTATCGAAATAGTAGCTACAACTTACATGTTCAAATGATAAATGGTAATTTTTTTTTTTACTTTAATTCTGACATAAATGTATACTATCAAACAAATACTATTAAACAAATAATGAGGGAAAAAAGCAGAAATGATGCTGTATATGTCAAATGATGAAAAGACTACATGAAAAAAGGTATCAATCATATTCAATTATTATAAATAATATAATAATATAAAAAATCTAATAAAATAGGGGAAAGGTGTTTAAATGAAAATGATAAATGTTTGGTAAGTGATGTGCTGAGCTGTGAATCACATTAGTGTGAATCCTGTCAAAAAGAAAAGATTAGATTTCATGGTGTAATCTCTTTCATAATTAAGTAAGAAATGGCTTTTGTCCTTTGTTCAGACTTTCAGACTGCAGTATAACAGAGGAAGGATACACTGCTCTGGCTGAAGCTCTGAAATCATCTCACCTGATAGAGCTGGATCTCAGAGGGAACGACCCTGGAGCATCAGGAGTGAAGCTGCTCACTGATTTACTACAGGATCCAGACTGTACACTGAACACACTGAGGTTAACATTACATACAAACTTCACCTAATATTCTAACAAAATATTAATTAAATTCAATTACATTTAAAGCAGGCTAAAAATGTAAACTGTCTGTTTTCTCTTTAGACTGTTAAAAAGTCCTGATGCAGTGAAGGCCTGTGATTCTCTGACTGAGGTTCTGGGTACAAACCCTTTACTGCAGAGAGAACTGGATCTGAGTGGAAAAATAAAAGGAGACTCAGGAGTGAAGCAGCTCTCTGCTCTACTGAAGGATTCACACTGCAGACCTGAGACACTGATGTATGTCACTTACATGTTTACAGAATTACTTATTACCATGTTATTTATATTTTATATATATATATATTTTGATATATATATATTTTTTATGAACTTTTTTTTTTACTTTGTTGACCTTTCTATTTAAATATAATAATTGTGTGATCCATATAAAGATTTTCTTTCCACTGTTTCTGGTTCTCTGTAGGCTAAAGGACTGTAGTATTACAGAAGAAGGCTGTTCTGCTTTGACTTCATCTTTTCATTCAAATCCTGCACACATAAGAGAGATGGATCTGAGTGAGAATAAATTTGGAAACTCTGGAGTGCAGAAGCTTTGTGCACTGCTGCAACATCAGTCCTGTAACCTGCAGATACTGAGGTGAGCTTCTGCTCTTTAGCAAGAGCTCCTGATTTGTACATGTAAAATGCAAACAAATGTCTTACATCTTGAACATACAAGTCTTAAATAGTCTTGGTATTATAGGCATATTATATTGTATAAATGTTTATCAGACAATTATAATAATGCAGACAAATATTCTATATATATCTATTAAGACTTTCAGACTGCAGTATAACAGAGGAAGGATACACTGCTCTGTCTGAAACTCTGAAATCATCTCACCTGATAGAGCTGGATCTCAGAGGGAACGACCCTGGAGCATCAGGAGTGAAGCTGCTCACTGATTTAATACAGGATCCAGACTGTAAACTGAAGATCCTAAATTGAGCAAATTATATAAATGACTACTACAAGCTCAGTAATATCTTTTAAATTCATGAGAACTTGCCATGCTGGATCATTCTGTGGTACACCAAAAATGAATGATGATAATCTTAATAATGTCCAGTTTTAATGTACATTTAAACCAGCACTTTTGCGAGAGACAATAGTTTGTGGTAAATGTTGGGGCTGATCAGTCTTATCAGACCATCGATATGGAAATTGAGTTATGGAATTATCAAGTTCTACCAAGGTAAAATAGTACTTGCTTATGACATAAAGCCAATTCCAAAGGAATAATGCCTTTAAAAAGATTGTGTGAAATATCTGGTGGGTATCCTGTCACAAAATGGAAATAACTTAATTTCCCAGTTATAGGACAACCTTTTTTCACACCACAACACTGCAGTAGAGCAGGATTTATATAATGAACTGTACTGTATGATGAACATGTAAATCAAAGTTCTCTTTTGTTCTTGGTGGAAAAGCCCCTGAACACACTTCCTTTTGCTGATAGTTAGAATGGTCCCCAATACAAATCTACAGATATAATGTCCAGAGAAACTTTCAACAAGTCCACTAAAAGAATGAGCACCAAGACTGTCTACTGAAACACAAAACACTGTGCCTCTGATATTTTTACCAATTTGAGGCAAATAATTCCTTAGAGAGAATTACCTTCCATAAGTTTTGACAGCTCAGGTCAAAGGTCAAATGATTAATGATATGTAATTAAAAAGTAATTATCAAAAAGGTCAAAGGTTAATGACTAATGAGAGTATAATGACTTCTGAATATTGGTCACATAATCAAATAATAATTTGGATTTCCTGTTAAAACATTGTGGAGGGTTAAAGTTTTTTTTTAATAGGTTTTACAGTCACACGCACACACACCAACTCTGGAAGTAAACCCACTCACTTATCTTTATACATGGTGGTCAACAGAGTGGCCAGGTGGATTTCCGGCTAAAAAGCTGTGGAGGGCTAAACTCACTTACTTGAATTGGATTTACAGCCACACACACTCACACACATACAGGCACACAGACTCTGGAAGTAAACACCCCGACCAGTGCTTAATTTTTAAATGAATAATTTCTGGAACAAAACCAGCAACCTCTCACCGCTGTGACCAACACCAACTTCAGTTTTCCCGGAACATGACGTCACTAAACGGTGGTAGCACAATTATAAACATTAACCCGTCGCTGAATGGTCTCGTGTATTATTCTGTTCCATATCCAGGTCAATGGATTTTATATATATATATATATATATATATATATATATATATATATATATATATATATATATATATATATATATATATATATACACACTATATTGCCAAAAGTATTCGCTCACCTGCCTTGACTCGCATATGAACTTAAGTGACATCCCATTCCTAATCCATAGGGTTCATTATGACGTCGGTCCACCCTTTGCAGCTATAACAGCTTCAACTCTTCTGGGAAGGCCGTCCACAAGGTTTAGGAGTGTGTTTATGGGAATTTTTGACCATTCTTCCAGAAGCGCATTTGTGAGGTCACACACTGATGTTGGACGAGAAGGCCTGGCTCTCAGTCTCCGCTCTAATTCATCCCAAAGGTGTTCTATCGGGTTGAGGTCAGGACTCTGTGCAGGCCAGTCAAGTTCATCCACACCAGACTCTGTCATCCATGTCTTTATGGACCTTGCTTTGTGCACTGGTGCACTGTCATGTTGGAAGAGGAAGGGGCCAGCTCTGAACTGTTCCCACAAAGTTGGGAGCATGGAATTGTCCAAAATGTCTTGGTATGCTGAAGCATTCAGAGTTCCTTTCACTGGAACTAAGGGGCCAAGCCCAGCTCCTGAAAAACAACCCCACACCATAATCCCCCCTCCACCAAACTTTACACTTGGCACAATGCAGTCAGACAAGTACCGTTCTCCTGGCAACCGCCAAACCCAGACTCGTCCATCAGATTGCCAGATGGAGAAGCGCGATTCGTCACTCCAGAGAACGCGTCTCCACTGCTCTAGAGTCCAGTGGCGGCGTGCTTTACACCACTGCATCCGACGCTTTGCATTGCACTTGGTGATGTATGGCTTGGATGCAGCTGCTCGGCCATGGAAACCCATTCCATGAAGCTCTCTGCGCACTGTTCTTGAGCTAATCTGAAGGCCACATGAAGTTTGGAGGTCTGTAGTGATTGACTCTGCAGAAAGTCGGCGACCTCTTCGCACTATGCGCCTCAGCATCCGCTGACCCCGCTCCGTCAGTTTACGTGGCCTACCACTTCGTGGCTGAGTTTCTGTCGTTCCCAAACACTTCCACGATCTTATAATACAGCTGACAGTTGACTGTGGAATATTTAGGAGCGAGGAAATTTCACGACTGGATTTGTTGCACAGGTGGCATCCTATCACAGTTCCACGCTGGAATTCACTGAGCTCCTGAGAGCGACCCATTCTTTCACAAATGTTTGTAAAAACAGTCTGCATGCCTAGGTGCTTGATTTTATACACCTGTGGCCATGGAAGTGATTGGAACACCTGATTCTGATTATTTGGATGGGTGAGCAAATACTTTTGGCAATATAGTGTATATATATTTATTCAGGATAATTTTCAGGCACAAACAATTTACATCTCAATTTAGATGAATACTGACGCCCGCTACATTAGAATGCAAGATACGCCCCAAGTCGAAGCCATTTAACTCTTGGCAATCTATTTCGTGCTCGAATCCATGGTCAGGTCTATTGCGTTTTGCCACTTTGTAAGCTGTTCGAAATACTATAGAAGTCGTTTCAGTCTGTTCGGCCTGTGCATTAACAACTCTGTATAATTGTGTACTGACTGGCTCTTCTAGCTTTCTGCTACCATATGTGATTTAGTATGACTGTGCTCAATTTCATTTATCTGATCAGTGGAAGTTTGGTGGTTGCGTCCTCCGTTATTTCTGACTGGTGTAACTTGGTTTGCTTCTGTCTCCTGCTATCTTGATCCAGGTGTGCAGTTCCATGTTCTCGGGATCTCTTTTGATCAACTTTTCTCATGGATTTAAAAAAAATGAAAATCATTTTTAAAATATCATTTATATTTAGGAAGACCAATAAACCATTCTTTCTTTCCACTACTCACTGCACGCGAAACAATAATCACCAATCAATGAGAGTAATTGTAAACTTAAGAAAGCTGATTGGTCAAAAACATATGTTGAGGACCAATAGCTAAATGTTACCTCTAAGTGTATCTGCATAAACCCACTCAGACTTGCTCGCTGTTTTTCTCACTCACTCATACACATACACACACATATGCTGTCAGGTCACCAGGCACAAGTTAATGCTGAATCGATTAAAATAAATACCGGTATGCAAAACGCGAAAATCGGACATTTTCCAGAACAGGATCCGGCTCAAATTAAGCACTGACCCCCACTCATCTTTAAATATGGCCATGTGGATTTCTGGTTAAATGCTGTGGGGGGTGAATGTCGTTACTTTAATTGGTTTTGACAGTCCCCCATACACACCCACAGACACAAACTCACACACACAGACAGACACGTGGACTCCGGAAATAAAAAACCCACTCATCTTTAAACATGGTGGTCAACAGAGTGACCGAGGGGATTTCCGGCTAAAAAGTTGTGGCGGGCTAAAGTCTCCACAACAGACATACCGCATCAGAGCAACAAATTTAACAGTTAACAATTAACCAGTGATACCCCTAATCACATTTAAGAGAAAATCAAAAATTAAAAAAAAGCTGCATATCTCACAAACGTAAAAAAGAAGTATTCATTTTTAACCTTGCATTTTGTATTTTTAATATCGATAGACTTGATTGCATTTATTTGTAAATTATGATTTTTTTTTTTTTAAACAGAATACATTTATTTGTATTTGCAAATCTCCTTCTGTTTGTTTAGCTTAGAGGTTAAAAGTTTGAATCTTGATTTTGGTGGAGATTTTTAGCTCACCAGCTAAACTTGCAGTCACTGTAAAATATAACAAAAATATTTAAAGAAGTAAAACAACTTAATGTTAACCACATATCATAAATAAAATATTTGTAGTCATTTAAAACAATTATATATAAATTAGTATGTGATAAGTGTTTTAATGGTGTAATATTTCTTCAAGTGAAGTCGAATAATCGTTTTTCCTTTTTATATCCCAACATTTATTATCATTTGAAAACAGCATTTATAAATGATCTGCAGTTTTTTCGGCTTCGTCCCAATCTGCACTGAACCCTCCCTCCTCCCCCCTACATGAACTGTTATCGGTTATTGACACACTGTGGTATAGTGAACAATGACTTCTCCTCCTGAACTCCACTTTCAGTGTGTTTAATTTGTCAGTATACACTTCTGTCAGGAACAGGGTGGGGACTGTGTCTCTGACTGACTTACAAATAGGAAAGTGTGATGTTTTACTGCTAATAAGTCTGATAAACAGCCGATTTGAGAAGCTGACTCCTCTACAGTAAAGACTAAAGAAAAAGATGGAGAAAAGAAAGACACAGCGGGGAGAAAGCAGTGTGAAGCGTTGGGAAAGCAGTGTGGATTTGGACAGCTGTAGGACAGACACTGACCTCAGAAGTCCAGAGACTTCAGTTCATATAACATCAGAGGACAGTACAGTAGGACACATGTCACAAACACAAGTAATGAATCAAAGCAACAAGAAAAGGACACAAAACACCCCCTAAAACCTCTAAACCACATAAAAGGTACTAAATAATGACAACAATTAAAACTAACTCAGTGATGAAGGACAGAAGACGCCTCAGCAGACAGGGACACTCTAATCCTACTAATAGAAACTAAACTGTAATTCTCAAATATAAATAAGACCAAACCTGAACTAAATTAAATGAGGAACTTCAGCTGTACAGATAAGGGATTCCTTCAGGAGTTTATTATGTAGTACAAGTGTACAGGGTTCATGGATTATACCATACTGCAGAAACTATTAAATAGAAAGCAAAACAGTACAACCTACAAGATGCTGAATAACTTAAAACTCTTATAAACTAAAAGTGTAACCACAAACTAAAATACTGACATATTTATAAAATAAACTATTGATCTATTACTTATTATTGATCTAAAATGCAAGCTCAGGTCTTAGGAGGTTTAACCTGCTGGTACAATATTGTATCTTCATCAAAGGTCCAGATCTTCTCCTTGAAGGTCCACCACAGAGACACGGCACTTTGTGCTTTAACTGTGCCAAAGTGTTCCTTCCAGAACTATTAAAGTTCTTTTTCCTATTGAACAACAGGAACATTCAACAACTGAACCCAAAAGGCATCAATTTAATATCAGTAACTTTAATTATCAAATACATGTTTAAACAATTTCTCCCAGTTTACAGTAAAATGTTTATTTTTGTGTAAATTCATATTTTCAGTTTACAATAAAGATTTTAAAAATATTTGAACAAAATATAACTTCTTTAAAAACATTTCACAAAATACATTTTCACTAAAATGGTACAGTTTATAAAATACATTTTCCGATCTACAAAAAACTTTTCACAAATTTACCTAGAACTTTTTTTTGACACCCATCAAGTCCAGAACAGATGGAAAAGTCCTGGTCCTGAGCAGGAATCAATCCTATATGTTTGATTAGTTTTACAGTAAAATGTCTGTGTGAACACTCTGGACATACACAGGGTCATGGCATCTTCTCAGTCTAGGATAGAAGATTAATAATCCTGACCACAGCAGCTGGCAATGTCTTATCACCAGGTGCAGATACCTTCAACACATGCCTTTGGAGAAAGAGCAGAGTGTTTCTGTTGTGTGAGGGATCTACAAGGTTTATACAAAATACACACAAAAAGCAGAAAGAAGGCCATCTCCACCCCTCCACCCCCCCAACCTGCCTGCACGCGCTTTACCTCTTCATATAGTTGTAGCTAGTCATTGTGGAACTAAAATAGATCAAACCTAATCTTTTTTCCATTATAAAAACATAGTTAAAAATAAGAATTAATTTAAGAGTAAACTCAGATGAGGAGCTGCCACACCCTGAAAAAGACTGAAATTATATTTTATACAAAAGAAAAGTTAAATGCTAACAAAATCTACTGAATCTACAAACTTCGATAGAGTGTAAATTGTATAGATAAATTAGTTCTGCACAAACAAACAAGCAAACAAACAAGAAGAGTTAGAACCGATCTCTAAGGAAAGTGTGCACTAGCTGGTGTGTTAGAAGTCATCGCAAAGCACATCTAGTGCCCTTCCCTAGGGACTATGGAGTGATTTGGGATTGAACCGCTATCCGTTAGCCGAACAGCTCAGTTAGCAAGCTTCTGTTTAACTCACCTCGAGCTTTAAAGCGGACCGCAGTGAAACACCCTCACATGCAAAGACTTTTTTTGATTTTACACCATGAAATGGACACTTCGCTGGAAAGGACTGAGAGAAATGAATTTTAAGAAGAGATGATGGTCAGAGAAATCAGAAATCCTGTCGGAAAAACTGCCGTGTGCTTCTTCTACTCGAACTTGTAACTCGGTTGTCCGACGTTGCAGTTTGTGGAAATGTCTCTTCGCACAGTCTCTCAAACATGTGAAAGAACAAGAACGATGGACCTTCCACTCACCACACTATATGAAGAAATGAGGCTGGTGGGCATTAATGGAAACCTCAAACTGTAATGAACATTTAAGCATTTCTTCCAGATTTCTTTCATCTAGATTTACTCTACTTGTGGAAATGTATCTCTGACTTATCTCTGCATCTGGCTAATATACATTAAAGGCCATGTCCACTCTAATATGTTTTCATTTAAAAATGCATATTTTCTGTCCGTTTTGTCCTTCTGTCCACACTGAGACAGAGTTTCTACCCTGCAGTCATTGAATCTATCCTCACATCCTCCATCATGTTGTGGTTTGCTGCAGTTTCAGCCAGGGACAAGGCCAAGCTGCAGCATGTCATCCACTCTGCTGAGAAGGTGATCGGCTGCAGTCTCCCATCTCTCCAGGAGCTGAACGTCTCCAGAACCCGGATCATAGCCGTCCCCCTTCATCCCGGGAATGAACCCTTTCAGTCCCTCCCCTCTGGCAAGAGCACTCAAAAAAAGGAAACTGTCTACCTGTTACATGTACGAAAGTGTAACGTGTTTGTACACAATTTCACGTGTTTAAATCATGTTATATTTGCATGCATTTCAACAACCTCACATTTATTAGATTCAATCATGTTGAGATAAACTGAGGAGATCTTGTCACACGCGAAACCGGAAATATCAAAGTGAGCATCGCCAGTGCACTCACAACCACCTCCCAAGGAGCACAACACCAGTGTAGGAAGCACTGCACCAAGGAAGAGCCGCGGCTCCTGCCAACACAAGAGATACAAATTAAAACAAAGAAAATCAACACAATTACAGCTGGTGGATGACACTTGGTTGTCCACCCCAAAATAAACTAACAAGAAATAAATAAAACTAACGTTCAGTTAATAACTTAACCGGAACCCACCATACAGAAATATACAATATACATATAAGAATTAAGAAATTAACTACAATATGGGATTTGTCGGCAATGAGACGAAGCCACCAAAAAAAAGGAAAAACACAAGCTTAAATACAACAGAATATAACTAGAAAGAAAATAATTAACTAATCTTAATAAAAATAACCAAACAAAGGAAAATAAAATAATGTAGAGCAGCAACACTAATGTCAGAAATAGAAGCTCCTTAAAAGAATGTTATAGCTCAGCTAGTGGTTGTGAGGGTTTTGCACAAACAAGGAGTTCGCTTTTTAAAGCCAATGTACCAATCCACGTTTATTTAGCATCACATTAAGTTTGAAGATCAGACTCAATCCACGTGTCAATTAAGCAGCAGGACTTTTGCACTCCTTAATAAACAAATTAAGAGGTTAGTGTCACTGAAGTGTTATAACACTTTTTAGAGATATAGAGAAATTATACATACCGTTGTGCACTTCTGGGATATATACTAAAGGGACAGATAGCAGGCTCCTCTAGCACGAGACAAAATTAAAACCAGCATGCAGTAAGCATCTGATTGTCTTAATTTAAAAAGAACCCACAGCACAGTGCTCACCTCGTGTCCACCAGCGATTCCTAGCACCAAACAATAGCATGTTGATGACGCATATGAAGCCACATACCCTTTCAGTTTTTATACCCTCCAGGGCGTCTTCCGATTGGCTAAAACTTAAGGAGAGTAATGACCTCTCCTGCCACATTAACACAGCTGATAAAAGTCGGCTAACAAATGTATGTTGTGTCAAAAAGAAGGCCCACTGTCTCTGATTCTGAAAACCCCGGACATATAGGACCCTTTAGAATATTATTCCATACCCAAGACGTACAAAAGCCTTAAATTATATAAGCCTAAAGATAGATCTAAATAAAATATAAACTGTTAAAGTGCTAAGACATTACAGTCTGAACATCATGACTTTCTATTATTCACCTAATGCAGTACTTAAGTTAAAATACAGACATGACTTAGGTGAACAATGGACCAGAACAGACTCCATCATTCGGCTGTTCTGTCTATTGATAAAGGCACTAGAAATACTAGTATGGTAACTGACCGTTTTACTCAAGTCCAGTCTTGGAGATACTCTGATGATTCCACCCTCAAAGAAATAGGATAGAAAAGTCACCAAGAGCATGGAGTAGACAAGATACAAGCAGCAGGAGAGATGAGAGATAAGAGAACAAGAAGAGAAGAGAGACTGTAAAAAATAAATAAATAAAGAAAGAAAGAATAATACATACAGTAGTGCCGGCATAAATGATGAATGAAACAAGAGGTGCAAGTATAATATAGATTATTGTTAAATAATAATAATAATAATAATAATAATAATAATAATAATAATAATAATAATAATAATAATAATAATAATAATAATAATAAAGGATCTACAAGACACTACTTCAAACACAAGCTGTAAAAGAGATAATATTACATGGTATACCTGTGAGAAAGAAAATGTAATTACTTTAATGAACTCCTTTTTAGTAGCAAGACTGAAATGATGGGAGGAGTCAGAAAAAAGACTGAATTAAATTTTCAAAAGTTTCATACTGTTTGTGTTCGTTTGTGTTTATTATTAAACAATATTACATATAAATGCCCTTACAAAACGTGTTATCCTTGCTTACCCCCTCTCCCTAATTACCCCCCGATGTTTCAGACTCAGCCCCTGATGTTTTAAATCCCTATGGGAAGCCGAACACATCAAAAGAGGGACGAAACCGCGCCACCCGATTGCGCCGCCCTGTGTCCTGGGCGGAGCAAAGATCTGCCCGGCCAATGAGAGACCTCTCTACATCCTAAAACGCCTAGAAACACTCCTCCTCTTCATATCAGTTAGAAGTGAAAGTGAAAGTCAGCAGGTTGTTTTAGTGAAGAGTAAAAGCATGAAGTTCTTTGTGGAATAAAATCACAGTGAGTACATGAATATAAAGCTGTAATCTGTGACTGTTAGGATTATTTAGTAAAAGAAGAACATTTCTGTGTTCCACAGTTTATTGTTGTGTTTATCGGATATCGCGGTGTAACGCAGCATCTTATCCTGAGGGAAGTGAACAGACCTGTGCTCCATGCGGGCTTTATTACATACGGGGAAAGATTACAGCTGTTTATTACAGAGAGAATAAGATTAATGTTTTGGCCTGACTCCTGCAGTACTAGACTATGTCCACTAGAGGATCTTTCCATTTCATTTTTATTTTTTTAAATATGGCTTCATGTTCACAATTTATATATACAGAGTCAGCCAAAAAATGTATATATAGACTTCAAGAAAAGAAAAAGAAGACATTTTTTTCCTGGGTGACTCTCTGTATATAAACTGATACAGAAATATAGTTTAGAGGGAGAGTCATTGTCCCTTTTCACATCACTGGACATTGCTATGATCTGTTTCATTACACCCAAACTGTCACTTTTGCCCTTATATAGTTTAGACAGAGAGTTAGTTTTCTTGTTGCCATCAGTGGACTTTGCTGTGATCACTTTCCTTAGACCCAAATTGTCACTCTTGTCCTTTTGATATTTCCCCTTTTAATGCATGTACCCACTGTGCTCACTGTGTCTGGTGTGCCTGGGCGGCGATGGCACCGTGTAGTGATGGCCCATAGTGCGAGGGCCTGTCATTGCTGCTTGCAGCTATATTTAGGGCCCGAGCACCGAAGGAGCAAGGCCAGAGGCCTTGCACCGTAGGTGCGGAAGCCCTATTGTTTTCTTTAGAATTTTATATTTATTTTTTTTTTTTTTTTTTTTTCAACCTTTCGGGGCATTTTGGACCCCTTAACATGCTCAAAAACTCTTGAAAATCAGCAGACAGGTTGGAATCTGCGGCCATTAGGACGTCACCGTGGCTCGGCCCTGGGCGTGGCACACACCCGTCACAGTGCCCCCTGGAAAATCTTGCTGCATAGCGGATACACACTTGCACGTATCCATGTACAACTTGGTACACAATTAGATCTCATTGAACTGAACAATTTTCACACTGCATGTCATTAAGTCTAATCCACAGGAAGTCAGTTATTTTGAGTTGTTTGCAAAACGCACCCAATGGAATTTGATATACTCCTCCTAGGGAAATGATACAACCGCCACCAAACCCAGGCTAATATGATCTCAAGACATTGATACAACCCCCACCAAACCCAGGCTAATATGATCTCAAGACATTGATACAACCGCCACCAAACCCAGGCTAATATGATCTCAAGACATTGATACAACCGCCACCAAACCCAGGCTAATATGATCTCAAGACATTGATACAACCGCCACCAAACCCAGGCTAATATGATCTCAAGACATTGATACAACCGCCACCAAACCCAGGCTAATATGATCTCAAGACATTGATACAACCGCCACCAAACCCAGGCTAATATGATCTCAAGACATTGATACAACCACCACCAAACCCAGGCTAATATGATCTCAAGACATTGATACAACCGCCACCAAACCCAGGCTAATATGATCTCAAGACATTGATAATGCAAAATTGATGAGGGATTTTTGATATCTCAAACTGTTTGACTTCTTTTGGGTTTCTATTTTACTATTATAAGATCGTCAATATTTTTATTAATGTTTAAATGAGAATCTCTGTGTTTCTATACAGACACTCAGTGTTATAACTCTCTACTAGAAGAATATTTGTGTCTTTCACAGATTACTCTCCTCTTTACTGGATAACGTCGTGTTAACTGATTTCTGAAACATAATACATTTATTTGTCAGACCTCTGTGTTTTCTCTCACATTGCTCTTTGTGTTTGTAAATCATCTTCTGTTTGTTTGAGAGCTGAGTTTTCCTTTGTAAGGTTTCTTTAGCTTAGAGGTTAAAAGTTTGGATCTTGAATTTGGTGGAGATTTTGAACTCACCATCTGAACTTTCAGTCACCAAGTAAAATAAAACAAAAAATAGTTAAAGAGGTGAAACAACTTAATGTAAAATATTAGTACAGAAAGTTTAAATAATGATATGTAAATTAATGTGATAAGTGTTTTAATGGTGTAATATTTCATTAAAAAGTCTAGAATGATGGATTTTTCTTTTTTTATATCCAGGCATTTATGATCATTACTGAACACAGCATTTATAAATGATCTGCAGTAATTGTGGTAAAGTGTATAATTCGGTCTGCGGTGAGAAAAAGAATCAGAAAACAGTCATTATTGCCGCAGTTGAACAGGTAAAACTCTATTAAAGTATATAGAAGTTAGTGAATGGAGGTTTATTTTCTACAACATCATTTCTCTCGTGTTTTTAACTTTAGTTGTGAAACCAACTTAGCGTTTCTAGTCTTTTTAATTAATTTAGAATGTATTAAGGAGTTACTATAAATGAAGTAGATAAAATTTATTAACTGAATGACTAAAACACAGTTTAATAACTATATAATGTGTGTAATAAGGTACTTGATGTCAGTATGATGATATTTAGTACAGTAAAGTTAGCCTGTAGCTGCTAGATAACTACATATTAATGCTACTGCATTTAACTAGTTGTGCTAATGTATTAAATAGCCATTATAAAAACAGATCAGTCATTAAATCAGCATGTTGTTGGGGTTTAACAGTATTTTCACAATGTAATTTTCACAAAGAGCTGTAATTTATTTTATTAAACACACAATGTTCAGTCCTTCATCTGGTTCCATAAACAGATCTACACCCTGAATACATTTCCATATTAATAACATGTACACAAACTCACAGCTCTGAATAGGATACAGAATGTGTGGTACTGAAGCTCTTGGTCCAGGACCTGCACACTCACAGGAAGTACAGGAAGTCCTCCAGAGACTTCAGGGGTCAACAATAATGACTGTCTGAATTCCCAGTGCAAGAAAAACACTACATCAGGACAGAAAAATAAAAACCACCATGCCCAGTTGGACATGTTCATATTTTGACAGGGATCAAAGCTATTAAATGAAAATATAATTGCTGATTAAATTCAATAGAATGTTTAACTTCTGTCAATGTGTAAAATAATCTAATCCAGTTGTGTGTCTAGTCAAACTAATCAAAATGCATTATTTTTAAGAGAGGCATGCAGATGAGGATTATTATTTTTTTGCTTTGTTTTTAAAATGATTCTTAATATCTAGTGTGTTTTGTTTTGCAGTTTGGACGTGGGAGAGATTGTGTAGACTTTTGTGTTGTGTCTCTGGACTATTTGTTGTCACTTTTCCCTGTGAATACTTTCTGTGATCTGTTTCCTGGTTTGGTCTGAAATCAGTCTTCACATTGCTTCCTCCCTGTTGTATGTTGTCCATATTCTCCCTCTCTTGGGTCATGCTGCAGTCTTGACCAGACTTTCCAACACCAGGAATCTGGTTGGAAATGTGTAATATGTTTTCTCATGTTTGTCGTGTTTCCAAAATATCTTATTGTTTACTTTGACATAACTTGTATATAGTGGGGCTTTTGTCCAGTTGTTCATAAAGTAAACGTATGCCAGATAAAAAAAAATAATTCAATATAATTCAAAAGGATTTTTATCTTTTATTGTAAATTAAAAATATAATACAATATTAAAGATCTTTTTACATTTATTTTGTCAACAAAGACTTGCCTCCAGAGTACAGTTTGAGTTCTGCAGTAGATCAGAGAGCTGCTTCAGTCCTGTGTCTCTAATTGTATTGTCCCTCAGGTCCAGCTCCTTGAGGTGTGAGGGGTTTGTTCTATACTCTACATTAACTCTGTTACTCTGTTACTTGATTAACTGGTAGTTTGTGACCAGTGTTTATAACATTTCTAGAAGTATTTGTGTTAATTTTAATAACAATTATAGTTTTGATTCAAAGAAGAATCCAGCTGGTGGTTGTATGTTATTAATTGACTTTAGTGTATAATTCATAATACATATACTGCATTTGTAACATCTGTAACATAATACATATTTTTCCAGATACTCTTCTTAAAGTTTTAAGACTTCTTAAAGACCTCTAACATTATTGATTTCATTTTTTAAACATTGTTTTATTTATTCTTAACAATTACTCAGTATTTTTAGTCTGGCCTAACTCTTCATCATCTCTCATCATCATCATATCTTACCTCAGTATCTCCAGTTTACAGTGTTGATGTTTCAGTCCAGCAGGAAGCTGAGTGAATCCTGCAGCTTGTTGTTGCTCAGGTCCGACTGTCTCAGTGGTTAAATCCTGTTTTAAGATTTAATTGAAAATGTTGAACATGCTGATCATTTCTGCTTCTGCTTAGTAGCTTTACACTTTCCAGTGATGTAACAGGACCCAGGTGTTTCTATAAGACCTATAAGTCTATAGGCCTATAAGTTTTCTTTAGAGAAATTCTGGATAAATCGTGTGTTTGTTGCCTGCTTTAACAGTAACATTTTCAATACTTTATCTTAGCAGTAATTGTAGGAAAGTGGACAGGTGCTGATTGAATTGTATGGCAACCGCTGCAGAATGTACAGGCAGAACATTAAATCAATCGGTCCATGTCCGCAATAAACATCTTTACTGTTTCCAGTAGGTACATATGCATGTGGTTCTGCAAATGCATAATAATAACAATAAGTACAATCATGAATGATAAACAGTAAGACTAAACCGTATACAATAACTTTAGCAGTATTGAGTAATAATGCAATAGCATAAGAATGTCTTTATGTGGCAGGAGGGGCAGTTGCCCCTGTGGTTAATTGTTTGGAGTTGTATCCAATTTAATTGTTTGGTGTTTTAGCCAATTGGTGGCGCACGGTAGTATATAAAAGAAACGGAAGCGTGCATGCCATTTGGCATACGTCCTTTGTACTAGAAGTTGCGTCGTTAAAATGCTGTGATTGTAGAAACCAATCATGTTACTCACCTGTTGCTAATTAAGATAATTAGGAGACGTGTGAGATTTAGAAGTGTGTCGAGATTTTACACAAGGCATGTTTCGAGTACAACTTGGAGTATTCTTCCCAACTACAAGTTCCAGCTGAGTTCATGGAGTGATTTCAAAGAATCAAAAGTAATCAAAAGTAGGCAAAGTAGCATTTCTTACTTGTAAATGTGTTTTACTGTATATACCTGCATCATTAACATACAGACATCTTCACCTGTCAAATCTATCACAGTAACTCTACAGGAGAAAAATATGCATCTCAGTGTTCATCGAAGTGCGATTTTACACACTATTTCTACACTATAATCATTCTATTCTACATATTATTGACATTGACACCATCATGCAATAAAGTAGATTTTAAAGACCTTTTGTTTAAAAATAAAGAAATTTAAAAGAAATTCTGCCCATTTCTGGACAGTGATCTGTTTACTTTATGTTCACTTTTTCCAGTTTTTTTTTCCACCACTTTGATAGTCTATGGCTCTGCATTGTAATGTAAATAGTTGTGTAAATATTTTAAATGTGCATTATCCTTGTAATATAAACAGATTATTACATTTTTGTGTGCAGACCTATATTTAGTTTGGTTTATTTTGTGGTTTATAAAATTACCCAAAGAGATGCTGTACATACATTGCTCAAATTTTCTGTCACCTAACAGAAAAGCAACTCTAATGGCTTTTCATGGTCTCATGTGGTCCCACAATAAGGTCAGCAGTGTTGTGTAGGAACATGAGAGATTAGCTAATAGAGACAGTATCACAATGGTGTTTATGCTGTAGAGTCTGTGTAGGCAGCAGGAGGAAGAGTATTGTGTAAATAACAGAAACAATATTTACTGTATAATGCTATTAATATACAGTGTGTGTAATATCTGTAGTGTATGCTTGTATTTTGTCTACCCCAAACACACACTGCTAAACAGTCAGTAGCTCTATGGCATGAAGCACGAGCTGATTGTGTGTGTGTGTGTGTGAGAGAGAGAGAGAGAGAGAGAGAGAGAGAGAGAGACTCCTCCATGTTGTAGGTGAAACTCCTCCTTTTCTCCTCTGCATACCAGGTAGAAATGAAAGTGAAAGTCAGCAGGTTGTTTTAGTGAAGAGAAAAACATGAAGTTCTTTGTGGAATAAAATCACAGTGAGTACATGAATATAAAGCTGTAATCTGTGACTGTTAGGATTATTTAGTAAAAGAAGAACATTTCTGTGTTCCACAGTTTATTGTTGTGTTTATCGGATATCGATAAACGCAGTAACGCAGCATCTTATCCTGAGGGAAGTGAACAGACCTGTGCTCCATGCGGGCTTTATTACATACGGGGAAAGATTACAGCTGTTTATTACAGAGAGAATAAGATTAATATTCAGTATAATAATTCCTGACACATGTCCACTATCTCTCGCTCTCAAACAAAAACAAAAAGCTGCAATAAACACAAATACAATGCCATTTCCTGGTTAGATACACCTGATACACCTGGCGATGGGGTCAAGATGGTGCCGTGAGCTAACGTGCAGAGACTGAGCGCCCGTCAACAAAACTAAATCTAATATAAGACGGACTTTTGTTATATTCGGGAGCTAAATGTCATTTATGTGTTACAGTCTATTTATTCTTGAGAAACATGTCAGCTGACAGGAAGAGAAAAACTTTTCGGTAATATCAGCAAAAGACTTTTCCCCGCTTCCTGCTCCTCCCGTGCAGTGTTGCCAGATTGGGCTCCTTTTGATCATGTCTCACCGGGAAAAATGCATTGGTTTTGATGCAGCTTTTTATTTTTGACTATAAACATGATATTTTATTAATTTTCCATTCAAACGAACTTTACAATAAAGTGTAATATGTAATGTTGACGTTTTAATTATATGGTTCAGTTTAGCCAATAAGGTTCAGGAGAGTCCTATCCAATCAGACTTCAGTCTTGATTAGCGGGTTGATGTAATCGTTGTACTCGTTAAGCCAATATCACAAAGTTATTAACTGTTATAACTTTGTTATTGTATTAGTTATTACAGTATGCATTTTGGGGTGGTATTTTTGATATGGGCAGGTTTTAAGCTGTAGTTGGGCTGGAAATCTTCAGTCCAATCTGGCAACCCTGCAAAACCTCTTCATAAGAACCCAGCCAACACTGCAAGGTGGGGCCCATGTGGGCACCATATGGGCTTGAAACATGGGCCCTAGATGGGTTTGTCCGTGGGTTCCACGTGGGCCCGATCTAAATTATCCCATATTAATCTCACGTATATTCTGACTGGGGCAAATGTGGGGCCCAACTGGGCAACATACATGAGACCCATATTGGTCCCACTTTATAAAGCAACAAAAAAAAAACAAAAACAAAAAAAATAAACCTGTTGAACATTACAGTATTAAAACCTTTGGACTCAGAAACAAATCATCACACTCCTGGAGATGGTCTTCTATCCTGCTATGCTCTAATGGCCCTCTTTCCATCCCTGTCTCTTGACAAAGTGAACCATTTGGAGAGAGCCTTTTCGGCCTCTTCAGTCATTGTGTTCTTTTTCAGTCCACCTGTAAAAGCAAATGCACATTAACATCTGAAATGACCAGCTGTATATTATGGTAACACTGTATTTTTGGTGTCCCTGTTACAGTGTCATTGTACATTAAAGTACTCAGTGATATTAATGATGAAAATCTACTTACAGGGTAAAAGGTCAGTTTACCCCAAAATCAAAATCGGTTCACCTGATGACCACTCCGGGCCTGGTCTCAGAACTGTTTCAAATTCACCCTAAATGACCTCGCCTCCAAAAGCAGCACTTTACTCTTCTCGATGCCTGATCGGATACCTCAGAATTCACAATTATGTGCATTCTGCTAATTATTATAAATTGGTGCTCCGTTCATTCCTCATCAGCAACTGGCTGTACGGTAAAGTCAAATTTACCTCAGGTGAAAAAATGGCGGCTTACCTTACACAGCCACAAAACACACAAGGAAAGCATAAAATAAACAAAAATGTGTTCAAACTCAGGAAACAAAAACCCTACACATTACTATCAACACATATAACCATATTTTAATCCTCACACACACTTAAGAGATTATAACTGTTTCACGCTTCTCCCCAACCACCCACAGAAATGTTATTAACATTAGTTTAGCGGTTTTAAAGATCATTTAAACATTTAAACTTAAAGTTCCCGATGCTTGAGACTACAGATAATAAACATATCTTTAGAAAATATTCATTTACCCGCTTATTTCGCTCCACATCCACGTCCGTCAGCCGCCTTCAACAGATGAAGTGATCTCCCTCTCGCCTGTCAGTCACTGTGTTTGGAAGAAACTGTATCCTTATGCCATGGCGGGATTTCCTCTACTTCGAATATTTTAAAACTTAGTTGTCATTTTAATTTCCCGCTTATTTCCAACTAAGATCACATGATACTCGATATTATGATATAATGTTATAAGAAGAACTTCATAAGGAAACATTCAAAGCAGTAGGACTACTTTGTCAAGCGGAAGGTGTTATCAGTTAGTGAGTACGTCTTATTGAACAGGTAGGTCCCACGTGAGACCCATTTAAATGTCTTCCTTTCCGATTTCCCCTCATTCCCAGTTAAATACATTTTGATAAATGCACAGGCAAGTGAACACTGTAATGCTGAACATTCAAACAAAGAAACAAAACAAAATAAAATAAAATAATGGAAATATACAATGGAATACATATATATACAGTATATAAAAGAAACGGAAGTGTGCATGCCATTTGGCATACGTCCTTTGTACTAGAAGTTGCGTCGTTAAAATGCTGTGATTGTAGAAACCAATCATGTTACTCACCTGTTGCTAATTAAGATAATTAGGAGACGTGTGAGATTTAGAAGTGTGTCGAGATTTTACACAAGGCATGTTTCGAGTACAACTTGGAGTATTCTTCCCAACTACAAGTTCCAGCTGAGTTCATGGAGTGATTTCAAAGAATCAAAAGTAATCAAAAGTAGGCAAAGTAGCATTTCTTACTTGTAAATGTGTTTTACTGTATATACCTGCATCATTAACATACAGACATCTTCACCTGTCAAATCTATCACAGTAACTCTACAGGAGAAAAATATGCATCTCAGTGTTCATCGAAGTGTGATTTTACACACTATTTCTACACAATAATCATTCTATTCTACATATTATTGACATTGACACCATCATGCAATAAAGTAGATTTTAAAGACCTTTTGTTTAAAAATAAAGAAATTTAAAAGAAATTTGTTTTAAAAAATCTGTTTACTTTATGTTCACTTTTTCCAGTTTTTTTTTTCCATCACTTTGATAGTCTATGGCTCTGCATTGTAATGTAAATAGTTGTGTAAATATTTTAAATGTGCATTATCCTTGTAATATAAACAGATTATTACATTTTTGTGCGCAGACCTATATTTAGTTTGGTTTATTTTGTGGTTTATAAAATTACCCAAAGAGATGCTGTACATACATTGCTCAAATTTTCTGTCACCTAACAGAAAAGCAACTCTAATGGCTTTTCATGGTCCCACGTGAGACCCATTTAAATGTCTTCCTTTCCGATTTCCCCTCATTCCCAGTTAAATACATTTTGATAAATGCACAGGCAAGTGAACACTGTAATGCTGAACATTCAAACAAAGAAACAAAACAAAATAAAATAAAATAATGGAAATATACAATGGAACACAATGGAAAATAATGCATTTTAATTTAAAAAGTAGCTATATCAAAAATCTGTGATATTCGTTGTTTTAAAGTGATTAGTAACCACATTTAATTATTTCAAAACGTTTAAAGGTATAAAGATGTATTTTAGGTGTGAATTCATTTTGCCCACTTAGATCCTATGAAGGTCCCATATTATCATACCCATGTGTGATAGCCCATGCCGCCTGGATACAGCCCATATGGGGCCCACATATACATGTTGGCTGGGAATGGTAGAGATAAGTCCGCTGACATTATTGTGACTCTCTCTGAGCTCATCAACATGAGATCCGATAAGCTGGAATCAAGCATTGAGGAAAAAAATGGCAGGAAAGAAGCGATTCGCATTTGTCAGAAGTTTTTGCCAGAGCCCGCCTATGGCATCAAATTTGCACCATAAGTATCGTGGTTGTAAAAAAAATAAATAATACGTGCGAATCACAGAACTGAATACAAAATTTAAAAAATAACAAAAAGAAAAATAAAATAAAAGAATACAAAATACTAGGAATTAAAAACAAAATTTTATTTCTCGTAAAGTTACTTTACTTGGATGCTTGTTCTTTCTGCTATTTTTTGCTCTTTATTTAATTTTCTCTTTATTCACGCGTTAGTTTTCAACTCTGACTCCTGTCTCTTCCTCAGTGACACTGTCTCTAAACCATACAGCATGGCCGGTCTCACCACTGTCTTTACCTCTTTCCCACACTCTCCATTACTCTGGACTGTTGAACTCAAGTACTTAAACTCATGTACCTTCTTCACCTCTTCACCCTGTAATCTTACTGTTCTACTTCCCTCCCTTTCATTCACACACATGTACTCAGTCTTACTACAACTGAATTTCATTCCTCTTCTCTCCAGCGCAAACCTCCACCTCTCCAGGTTTTCCTCCACCTGCTCCCTGCTCTCTCTACAGATCACAATGTCATTTACATTGTCCAAGGAGACTCCTGTCTGACCTCCTCTGACAACTGGTCCATCACCATAGCAAACAGGAAGGGGCTCAGAGCCGATCCCTGATGCAGTCCTACCTCCACTCTGAACTCCTCTGTCTGACCTACAGCACACCTCACCACTGTCCTGCTCCTCTCATACATGTCCTGCACCACTCTGACATACTTCTCTGTTACTCCTGACTTCCTCATACAGTACCACAGCTCTTCTCTTGGCACCCTGTCCTACGCTTTTCCAAGTCTACAAACACACAGTGCAACTCTCTCTGACCATCCTTATACTTCTCCATCAACATTCTCAGAGCAAAAATTGCATCTGTTGTGCTCTTTCTGGGCATGAAGCCATACTGAAGCCATACTCACAAATTTCCACTACCTTCCTTAACCTAGTTTCCACTACTCTTTCCCACTAATACACTTCTTAATTCCTCAGACATCTTCTCACTCTCTAAAACCCTGCTAGGAACAACTACTACACTGCTGCCTCTCCTAGACACTTCCAGACCTCCACTGGGATGTCGTCAGGACCAACTGCCTTTCAACTTTTCATCCTCTTCAAGGCCTTCCAATCTTCATCCTTTCTAATCTTATATACTTTCTGTTCTACAGAGTTCACCTCTTCTACTTTTTTTCCCTCTCATTTTCCTCATTCATCAGTTCTTCAAAGTACTCCTTCCATCTCCTCTTTACACTCTCCTCACTCGTTTTCAAATTCAAATTCAAATTCAAATTTTATTTGTCACATACAGAATCATACACAGTACGACATGTAGTGAAATGCTTATTATGACTGTCCTACATTTGAAGAAGAGTATAAAGTATAAAGTAAAGTGTGTGGACAAGAAAAGTATAGGGATATAGGTAATAAAAATATAAATGGAAAAATAGGAAGAATAAAAACTATCTTAGTAGAAATTAAAGACATGATAAATTATGAAAAACACCAATAGTTACGTAAAACTGATTGTGTATTGGATATACATATACAAATATATGTGTATATTAAAATATAAATATATAAAAATGTGTATATAAAATAAACATAATATAAACATAATAATATAATACAATATATTATATATTATATATAATACAATAATAAAATAATATAATAGTATAATAATATAATATCTATAACTATAATATGATAATAATAATATGGTAATGTAATATAATGTAATATTTATAAAAATATATAAATAAATAAATGTCCAGTGAGTGTGGTTATTGTGTGTGCAGAGTAGTGCAGAGTATACAAGTAGTGCAATTTGTCTGTGCAACAATCAGCTGAGGTAGAATGTAATGTTCATGTGTGGGGTAAGTCTAGAAAGTCCAGGTACTAGTTCTTCTGGTTGAGGGCCCGAATGGCCTGAGGGAAGAAGCTCCTCCTCATTTGCTCTGTGTTTGCCTTCAAGGAATGGAAACGTTTCCCTGACCGCAACAGAGAGAAGAGTCCATTGTTGGGATAGCTGAGGTCCTTCATTATCTTCCTGGCCTTGGTCCAGCACCGCTTGCTGTATATAGTGTCCAGGTCAGGAAGCTCGGTGCAGATGGTATGTTCGGCTGATCACACCACCCTCTGGAGTGCTTGCCTGTCCTGTTTGCTGCTGTTTCCAAACAAGGCAGTGATACTTCCCGTCAGGATGCTCTCAATGGTGCAGTGTAGAATGTCTTTAACACCTTTGAGGGCAGTTTAAAGTCCTTTAGGCATCTAAGATGATAAAGACGCTGCCGGGCCTTCCTCACCAGGGTGTTAACGTGACAGGACGATGTCAGGTCCTGCGTGATGTACACAGGTACTGTGAGGTACTGGAAACTGTCCACTGTCTCCACTGGGGACCCGTTGATAGTCAGGGGCTGGTAATTCCTCTCCTGCTTGGTGCTGAAGTCCACTATCAGCTCCTTAGTCTTGCTGACGTTCAGGAGGAGATTGTTGACCTGGCACCATAATTCCAGGTTTCTAACCTCCTCTAGGTAGGCCGTCTCATTGTTATTGGAGATCAGGCCCACCACCACAGTATCGGCCGCAAACTTAATGATGTTGGAGCTGGAAGTGGCCACACAGTCGTAGGTGTACAGAGAGTACAGCAGGGGGCTCAGAACACAGCCCTGGGGCTCCAGTGCTGAGGGTGAGTGAGGGTGAGACATGGTGGCCCACCTGTACCGCCTGTGGTCTGTCTGTCAGGAAGTTGGAGATCCAGCGACACAGGGATGGGCTGAGGCCCAGGATCTCCAACTTAGTGGAGAGTATGGAGGGAATTATGGTGTTAAACGCTGAACTGTAGTCAACAAATAGCATTTTGACATAATTCCCCCTTCTGCTGTCCAGATGGCTCAGGGCTGCATGATGGAGGTGTGTGATGGCATCTTCAGTAGATCGGTTGGGACGGTACGCGAAGTGATGAAGAAGTGATGAAGTTAGTCTGATTAGTCCTTCGAAGCATTTCATCACTACTGAGGTAAGGGCTACTGGCAGTAGTCATTCAGGCAGGCAGGCTGGGGTTTCTTGGGGACCAGATCAATGGTGGACCATTTGAAACACGTCGGGATTATAGACTGATCCAGGGAGATTTTGAAGATCTCGGTGAACACAGGATCAAGCTGGTCAGCACAGGCCTTCAGCACCCGACCCATGATGCCATCTGGTCCTGCTGCCTTCCTGGTGTTCACTCTCCTGAATGCCTTTCTCACGTCGTGCTCTGAGATGATGAACGCACTGTCCTCTCTGGCATGCTCCATGTGTGTGCTGCCTATAGCGCTGTTAGCGCTGCTAATGCCGTTAGTGCTGTGAGCTGCAGCCTCGAAGCGAGCATAAAAGGTGTTTAGCTCATCTGCCCGAGAAGCGTCCGCATTCACCGATCCGGAAGATGGTGTTTTGTAGTCCGTCATTGTTCTTAGTCCCTGCCACAGACTCCTAGAGCCACTCTGTTGAAATTGTGACTCTAGTTTCTGTCCATAGCACTGCTTCGCCTCCTTCACCACTCTGCACACGCTGTAGGATGCAGCTTTATACTCATCCATGTTTTCACTGGCGAGCCCCGTGTTGTATGCAGCAGAGTGGGATCTCAGAGCGTCGCGAACGGATTTATCCACCCACGGCTTCTGATAGGGAAACGTTCTGATGATAGTCTTGTGAACTGTGTCATCCGCTAGTTTCCCAATGAATCCCACAACCGCTTCCAAAAACATGTTGATGTCATCAGAGCTGCACCGAAACATGTCCCAGTCTGCATCATCCAGAGCATCTTGCAGAGCGGCCACCGATTGGTCTGTCCAGCATGAGACCTCTCTCCGAGCTGGAACTTCCTGCTTGAGCCTTTGTTTATATTTTGGCATGAGGAAGATGGCGTTGTGGTCAGACTTCCCAAACAGAAGGCGAGATTGTGCTTTGTAGTTGGCTCTGACTGTTGTGTAGCAGTGGTCCAGTGTCCTTTCACCCCTGGTGGGGCAGCTGATGTGCTGATAAAAGTTCGGCGCTGGGTGTTTGAGGTTGGCACTGTCCCCCGCCACAATTAGCACAGTGTCCCAGTGTTGTGTCTGGTGCTGTGTGAGTGCTACATGCAGCTCACATAAAGCAGTGTCCGTGTCCGCCTGAGGTGGACTGATGTAAACTCCTGAGGAAGATAATAAGGACGACATTTGATGGTCAATAGTTCCAGGTTGGGTGTGCAGAAGCGTGTGAGAGGAACAGTGCTCACGCTGTTGCACCAGCTGCTGTTCACCATTAAACACATGCCGCTTCCTCTCGACTTCCCCGAGTCCAGTGTTCTGTCCATGCGGTGAACCGAGAAGAACTCGGCCAGCTGGATGCCGTGGTCCGGCACTGCTGGGTTCAGCCATGTCTCGGTGAAGCAGAGGAGATTGCAGTCCTGAATGTCTCTCTGGAACTTTACCTTGGCCCTGAGGTCATCGAGCTTGTTCTCCAGCAACTGGACGTTGGCGAGCAGGATGCTAGGCAGAGGTGTGCAGTGTGCACGGGCTCTCAGCCTGTTCCTGACGCCGGCTCGTTTCCCCCGGGGCCGCGGCTTCAGGTCACGTCCTTTGTTCTCACTCGGTCAGCTTGGGCCCGGGGTTAAAAACATCGAATTGTGAGTTCATTGTACGCCAATAGAAATAAGAGTATCTCTAATGTAACGAATGTACTCCATGTTGAAGAATTAGCCGGTATTACTGTACTGAAAGTTAACTTAAAAAACAAAAACAAAGAAAAAGTGGTAGGAGCAGTCTTGACGGCAGCCAATCTCACTGGTGCCATCTTGTCCAAAAGGTGGGCACCTTTCCATCTCTAACCTTATTAACTCTAACTTGCTCCACATCCTTCCCATCTGCCTAGCTAACCTGTACAAGTCCTTCCCTCCTTCTCTAGTGTCTAACCTAGTGTACAACTCGTCATACACTATATTGCCAAAAGTATTCTCTCACCTGCCTTGACTCGCATATGAACTTAAGTGACATCCCATTCCTAATCCATAGGGTTCAATATGACATTGGTCCACCCTTTGCAGCTATAACAGCTTCAACTCTTCTGGGAAGGCTGTCCACAAGGTTTAGGAGTGTGTTTATGGGAATTTTTGACCATTCTTCCAGAAGTGCATTTGTGAGATCACACACTGATGTTGGACGAGAAGGCCTGGCTCTCAGTCTCCACTCTAATTCATCCCAAAGGTGTTCTGTCGGGTTGAGGTCAGGACTCTGTGCAGGCCAGTCAAGTTCATCCACACCAGACTCTGTCATCCATGTCTTTATGGACCTTGCTTTGCGCACTGGTGCACAGTCATGTTGGAAGAGGAAGGGGCCAGCTCCAAACTGTTCCCACAAAGTTGGGAGCATGGAATTGTCCAAAATGTCTTGGTATGCTGAAGCATTCAGAGTTCCTTTCACTGGAACTAAGGGGCCAAGCCCAGCTCCTGAAAAACAACCCCACACCATAATCCCCCCTCCACCAAACTTTACACTTGGCACAATGCAGTCAGACAAGTACCGTTCTCCTGGCAACCGCCAAACCCAGACTCGTCCATCAGATTGCCAGATGGAGAAGCGCGATTCGTCACTCCAGAGAACGCATCTCCACTGCTCTAGAGTCCAGTGGCGACGTGCTTTACACCACTGCATCCGACGCTTTGCATTGCACTTGGTGATGTATGGCTTGGATGCAGCTGCTCGGCCATGGAAACCCATTCCATGAAGCTCTCTGCGCACTGTTCTTGAGCTAATTTGAAGGCCACATGAAGTTTGGAGGTCTGTAGTGATTGACTCTGCAGAAAGTTGGCGACCTCTTCGCACTATGTGCCTCAGCATCCGCTGAGCCCACTCCGTCAGTTTACGTGGCCTACCACTTCGTGGCTGAGTTGCTGTCGTTCCCAAACACTTCCACGTTCTTATAATACAGCTGACAGTTGACTGTGGAATTTTTAGGAGCGAGGAAATTTCACGACTGGATTTGTTGCACAGGTGGCATCCTATCACAGTTCCACGCTGGAATTCACTGAGCTCCTGAGAGCGACCCATTCTTTCACAAATGTTTGTAAAAACAGTCTGCATGCCTAGGTGGTTGATTTTATACACCTGTGGCCATGGAAGTGATTGGAACACCTGATTCTGATTATTTGGATGGGTGAGCGAATACTTTTGGCAATATAATGTATATCTTAGACATCTCCCTCTTCACTCTGCACTATAACTCCTTGTATTTCTATCTATTCTCTTCAGTCCTGTCCACGTCCCACTTCTTCTTGGCTAACTTCTTCCTTTGAATACTATCCTGAATTTCCTCACTCCACCACCAAGTCTCCTTATCTTCTTTCCTCCTTCCAGATGAAATACCCAGCACCTTTCTGCACCTGACCACTGCTGTAGTTTCCCAGTCATCTGGCAGCACTACCTGACCACCCAGAGCCTGCCTCAACTTCTGTCTAAATTCCTCACAACATTCCTTCTTTTTCAGCTTCCACCACTTGGTTTACTTCTCCATCTCTGTCTTTGACCTCTTCTTCTTACAGACCATCAAAGTCAACCTACACACCACCGTCCTATGCTGTCTGGCTACACTCTCTCCCACTACCACTTTACAGTCACTAATCTCTTTCAGATTGCCTCTTCTACATAGGATGTAGTCTACCTGTGTACTCCTACCTCCACTCTTGTAGGTCACTCTATGCTCCTCCCTCTTCTGAAAATAAGTGTTAACCACAGCCATGTCCATCCTCTTGGCAACGTCCACTACCATCTGTCCTTCAAGGTTCCTTCCCTTAACTCCAAATTTGCCCATCACCTCCATCACCTGTGTTCCCCTCACCAACATCCATTAAAATCTGCTTCTATCACTACTCTCTCTCCCGTGGGAACACTCTCTATCACCTCATCTAATTCACTCACAGAATCTTTCTTTCTCCTCTAACTCACAACCTACCTGTAGGGCATAACCACTAACAACATTCAACATCACCCCTTCAACCTCTAACTTCAGACTTATCACCCTGTCTGACACTCTCTTCACCTCCAGAACATTCCTCACAAACTCCTCCTTCAGGACCACACCTACCCAATTTTTCTTTGGGTCTCGACCCCATAATAAAACAGCTTGAATCCTGCTCCTATACTACGAGCCTTGCTCCCCTTCCACCTGGTCTCCTGTACACACAGTATATCCACCTTCCTTCTCTCCATCATATCAGCCAGCTCGCTACCTTTCCCTGTCATAGTGCCAACATTCAGAGTTTCTATTCTCAGTCCTATACTCTTACCTTTCCTCTTCTCTCTCTGTCTACGCACTCTCAAACTCTCACTTGTTAACCTGTGCCTCGACTGATCTGGTATAAGGTTCCGAGTACTGACGATTCGCATGATTAAATTTGGCAATGTTTTATGCCGGATGCCCTTCCTGACGCAACCCTCTCTATTTATCCGGGCTTGAGACTGGTAGAGAAGTCACTGGACTGTGACCCCCATGGCTAGATTATACATGAGAACATTGAGCTGTATTTTAAAGAGATTTTGCTTGGATAGTTCATTTTTGAGAGGCAATATGAAAGTGCACTTGTTCTCTGTAACTTAATTATTTTATTAGCAAAATGTAAAGCAAATGTAAGGTATTTAGTCACCCCCCTTTTCTCTCACTTTCATAAAGATATTAGAATTTATATTAACTCTATGTCCACTTCCTGTAACAGAATATGCTCACAATTAAATGTTTAAATGTAATTTTTATTTATTTATTATTATTTTTCTATAATTGTTCCCGTTTTTTGTTTGTTTGTTTGTTTTATTGGTTTCTATGTCATGTTAACAAGATAAATAAATACTTAAAATTATATATATATAATTTTAAGTATTTATTTATCTTATAAACCACCTGAAACACAGGGCACCAATTTAGACTGAAATGCTGAAATGTTGGAGAGATGTTAGTTTCAGATCAGAATCTCTAATACACCATAAGCAAGATTCACTTTTAACAATTAGCTCAACATTTCAAAAATATTTATCTCACAAGTCAGATAAGAAAGAACTGTTTTAATTTCCTAAAGAGTTTTAGAGCTCTGTCCAGGTAATAATTATAACTGGAGTGAATAGCTTTTTAGTTTCATATGTATGTTTTATTTATTTATTTTTTCACTTACTTTTAATAATAAAAAGTAAATCTTGATATTTGTGCTTGACTTTTATATAAAAGAGCACTGAATTTACAGTACATAAACTGCACAGTATCGTCCAACTTATTTTACCAGTAAATATTAAACTGTTTACACATCTCTTATTAACACCAGAGAGATGCAACTGCTCACACATTTTCATACATAAATTTATATCCAATTACCTTTTTTGACTAGATTTTAGATCAACATGTTGATATGTCAGTTATAATGTCAGCTAATTATTTCCCTCAGTGGGTTCTAGAGCTCAGTAACTGATTCCTCAGGGCTTTTGATTAAAAAGGTTACTGTGTGGTGGTTAAGTGTTCCTTTTCTGTTTACATAAGTTTAATTACTCCTATATCATTTAATCTCTTCTGTCCCTAAAGTGGAGGCTGATAGAGATATAAAAGTAAATGTCACTGTCAGATGGTAGAGACTGTGACTTCTTTTTTTTCTGAAGGGAAAAAATTCCAAAATGATAAGCAGAGTCAGAGTCAACTTGCAGAAATGAGGTGATGTACAAACAAGACACAACGACAGAAACCTGACATTTAGTTGTAACCATTAACACTGTAGCACTGAATCTACATGCTTGGTAGAGACAGATATGTGATACTGAGCATATACTTTGCAATGCTGTTGTGCAGTGAGTCCTTAAATACTGAGTGTGATCCAGGTGTGTGTGATCACAACAGTGACTGTGATTGAGTCTGAGAACGTTGGTTGCTGTCGTTCTTGGTGTCCATGTTTGGAGGCTGCTCTGTGATCTGGGAGTTGTGACCTCAATGTTCTAAAATGGAAGAATCTTGGAACAACCCTAAACTTTCCTAGAGTTGTCCATATAGTCAAAAAGAAGCCAGAAAACCAGGGCCTTGTTCAGGGAAATAATAAAGAATACAGCAGTCACTTTTAAAGAGCCCCAGAAGTTCTGTGCAAAGATGGAAGAACCTGTTGGACCAAGAACCATTTCTGCAGAAGTTCATAAATCTAGTCTCTGTTGCAGAGTGTAAAGACAGAAACTGCAGATGAGTAAAAGGCATATGGTAGCATAAAGGCAACATGTGAAAAAAGGTTATTTTGTCTGATGAGGTGAAAATTGAACACATCACCTGTTTAATACCATTCCTATGATGAAACATGATGGTGGCAGCATCATGCTATGGGGTGCATCTCAGGGACAGGGATACTAGTAACGTTTGAGGGATAGATGAATGCAGCCAAATACATGACCATCCTTAAAGAAGCTTCCTCCTGAGCTCACACAAACTCAGACTGAAGCAACAGATCACTTTTCACCATGACAATGACCCTAAGCATACAACCAAAACAACACTTGTAGCTTCAGGGCAAGTTTTTGAAGGTCCAGGTTAAGTGACCCAGATAAAACCCAGAATTAAATCTATTGTTGTTTTCTCATCAGGGAAATGCTACGCTAATTCTAAAGACAATTCTCTTGATTCTAAGAGACAGCGAAATTCTGAAATAATGTCAGGGGAGTGTGAGGATCTCAGAACATTTGAAATGATTCATCAAGATGAGCAGCTCAAGATACGGAGGTAAGCATGAATATTAAAAATGATATATATTTTACTGCTGTCTGAGTGTTCTAAATACAAATAAGAAGATTTACATGCACTAACCAAAGTCTATAAAGGATTTGTTAAATGTTCTGCATGAAGAATTATCTGAATGAAATATTGTGCAGAATGTAACGTTTATTATTTTTACAAATAGTGTTTAAGAATGTTTAAGAAAAAATATTTTAGCAAATGGTCTAACAATGGGACAAAATCTTAAAATTAGTAGTAAACTAGCAACTCCATGGTAATCGCATGGAAAAAAGGGGTGTGTTATAAAACATAGTGACAGAAACAAAACCAGTAAACTGAAAGAACAGCCCAGGGAATTTGTGTGAACAGAACCAACAGAACCAAGACCAGTAAAGCTGTGTGATAAAGTCACAGAAATGTAATAAGCAACAACAGATTCAAATGGAGAAGATCTTAAAGATACCACAAAAATTGTATGAGCCATAATTTGTATATATACATTTTTAAAAGCCTCAGACTCTAGTCTCTTACAAACATACAACCCCCCCCCCCCCACACACACACACTCTCTGTCTGTCACACACACACAAACTGTAACCATCTTTTTAACACACTGGAATGTTTGTAGGGAGGAGAAAATGCAGGGAGCAGCACATGTTTATAGCAGCCTCTGTAGAGGGATTTCTCTCTAATGTTATAGTTAAACAACAAACCTTCACTAAATTTTATTAACTTTACTCTGAAAATCTCCTCTGCCAAAAGTACAGTATGTTTACTAATTGCAAGTCTTTATTCTACTCTGGTCCAGAGGTGCAGTATGATGGCTGACTGGCCAAAGCGACTTACAAATCAGGATATATAAAGAATCTGTATATACATAAATGCATCCTAAGATATTTAAACCACTATATTTTATAGCTTTAAAACCTTCTTTTTGTTCTAGTGAAACTAAGAAAAGGCCAGGCTCACCTGTATTCAGCTGTGTATCCTATAAGAGTGACCACTCAATGCCAGATCCTCTTACCAACTTTAAAGCTAGAACATCCTCTGTGGAAAGGTAATTCTCTCTTCTTCTTGCTTATTCAAGTCTTGTGTAATGTGGTTTAATGTACTGTATGTGATGTGGCTACCAGTGAGTGCAAAGGTTAGCACCTCTGTGGTTTCTGGGTAGAAAAGGAAAAGAGTTACCAATAACCCTTGGTAGACTCCAGGATAGAATAAAAACTAGCGACACCCAGGTGGTCCAAAAGCTTCTTAGTAGAAAATCTAACCTATAGATCTTGTTGAGACCTGTATATATCATCTAGGGAGGGCAGAGGTCAGCCAATTATTTTTTGAGCTGTATTTATCACCCTCTGCACAGTTTTTCTGTCCTCAGCTGTGGAGCCTGCATACCACACACCCAGACAGTGTGCTCTCCACTGAGGCATGATAGAAAGCCATTAGCAGCTTTTTGTCCAAGTTGTCCTTCCTGAGGTCCCACAGGAAATGCACCTGCTGCTGAGCTTTCTTCCCCAAGGCCTTGATGTTGGGAGTCCAGGAGAGGTCAGCCGAGATGTGGGTCCCCAAGAATCTGATGGTGGAGACAGTTTCCAAACGTTCTGATGAGGAGTGGGGCATGGTCCTGTCTGTTTTTTTGGAAGTCCATAATTAGTTCTTTAGTTTTATGTACATTCAGTGTCAGATTATTCCGTGAGCACCAGGTGGACCGGTTCTCTACTTCAGCCCTGTATGCCATCTCATCCCCTCTGGAGATGAGCCCAAACATGGAGGTATCACCTGCAAACTTGATGATAGTGTTGTTTGGGTGGGATGAAGTGCAGTCATAGGTATACAGGGCGTATAGTAGAGGGCTCAGCACACAGCTCTGAGGGGATCCAGTGCTGAGGATGAGTGTGGTGGAGAGGTGGGGGATGAGTCTGACAGGTGAGGAAGTGTTTAATCCAGGTGCATGTGGGGGAGGGGACCTGAAGGGTGGACAGTTTGGTGACCAGTATGTCCGGGATGATGGTATTGAATGCTGAGCTGTAGTCCATGAAGAGCATCCTCACATATCTCTTTCGGGTCTCTAGATGACACAGCGCCCTATGAAGTGTAATAGCGACAGCGTCCTCTGTGGATCAGTTTGCTCTATAAGCAAACTAGTGGTGGTCAAAAGAGGGCGGGAGGCAGTCTCTGATGTGCTGAGAGATTAGTCACTCAAAACACTTCATGATATCAGATGTGAGGGCTATGGGTCTGTAATCATTGAGACTGTCTATGTTTGTTTTTTTGCAATAGAAATAATGCTGGCAGCCTTCAGGCATTGTAGGACAATGGCATGTGTCAGGGAGAGATTGAACAACTTGGTGACGATCCCTGCCAACTGATCTGCGCACGCTTTTACCACTGTGCCTGGGATGCCGTCAGGTCCAGCAGCTTTCCTGGGGTTCACTGCTCTTACCATCCTCCTCACCTCATGCTCCTGGAGAGAGAGAGGTGTGGAGTTGGAGTCAGAGTCATCGTGGGGCAGTGTGTGCAGGTGCCGGTGTCTGGTGGTCTCAAAGTGTGCAAAGTAGCTGTTAAGCTCCTCTGCCAGCGTGCTGCTGCTGACCGTGTTTGTTGGGCCCTGGCATTTATAGTTGGTCAGGGCCTGTATGCCCCTCCACATCTTCCGTGGGTCGTTGTCTCTGAGATGGCCCTCCAACCTCCTCCTGTACGACTCCTTGGCGCATTTGATGCCTCTTCTCAGGTCGGCTCTGGCTGTGCTGTACATGACTGACTGGAAGGCCAAGTTACGAGCTCTGATCAGAGTCTGGACTTCGCTTGTCATCCAGGGTTTCCTGTTTGGGAAAATCCCGATGCGTTTGTCCACTGTGATATTTCCTACACATGTCTTTATGTAGAAAAGTATAGTCTCTGTATGTGTCTCCAAGTCCTGTTGTTTGAAGATGCTCCAATCCGTACAGGCAAAACAGTCTTGGAGCTGAGGGAGAGTGTTGTCAGGCCAGTTTCTGATGGTTTGACACTTTTGTTTTGATCTTTCCTGAGGGGGGTGTAGGCTGGGATGAGGAACAGGGAGAGATGGTCGGATTGTCCTAAGTGAGGAAGGGGTTTAGCTCTGTATGCTTAATATTTGAGTAGACATGGTCAAGTGTGTTTTCCCCCCTTGTTGGACACTTGTCATTTTGATAGAATTTGGGGAGCACAGTCTTTAAGCATGCTTGGTTAAAATCCCAGGCAAGGATGTGTACACCATCAGAATGAGCCATCAGTTGTTTGTTTATTATGTGTTCGAGATGTCCGAGCACCATGCTAGCATTAGCATCTGGTGGGATGTAGACAGCAGTAACAATGACAACTGTTAACTCTCGTGGCAGATAAAACGGTCTGCACTGGACAGACATGGCCTCTAAGTCCAGTAACAGTGGACCACCAGTCCTCAAACACATAAACACAGAGCCCCCCCCCCCCCCCCCCCTGCTCTTACTGGAGGCTTTGTTGCAGTCCTGGTTGTGTATACTCTGGCCTGCTAGCTCCACCGTAGTGTCGGGGATTTGCGGGTGCAGCCAGGATTCTGTCACAATCAACAGACAGTACTCACAGACAAGGTGGTTGTAGGCAATCTGTGACTGTAACTCATCCATTTTGTTTGTGAGGGATCTGGTGTTTGTGAGGAAGATAGATGGTAGCGGAGGTTTGTGCAGTTGCTTCCTTACCTGAGCTAGCAAGCCTGCTCTGCATCCCCGCTTTTGCTCTCTCTCTCTCTGCGCCGCCTCCATCACCTGGTTGACCCGAAAACAATTCACGGTGTTTCCGGTGGTCTCGCTATTTCCCATGGGATATTGTGAGTCCTTGTATAAGCCCAAGTAACTTCCATTTTAGACTGTAGTCCTATACCTATCAAGTCTTGTTGGCTGTAGGCATATCCGTGGCAAGAAAGGACAAAAAACAAATGCAAATACAAATAAAAATACAAAAGAGTGCACAGTTGTGGAGAGCCTCTAGCCACTGTGTCCATGCGCACCGCCATCCTACCAGTTGCTGCCAGCACGTCCATGGTGCCACCGTCTTGGGAAGTGTCCGAGAAGTGTATGGCAAATCCAAGAAGTGTAAGCCAAAGACAGGATCAAAAACCAGGCAATTGTCAGTCGAGGTGCAAAAAGTGATACAAGGGCTAGGCTAAATACAATAACACAAAGAACTTGACAAAAGTCAAAAAACAGTTAAGAATAAACAGCTTGGTGAAGCCACAGACTAAACATAAGGGAGTGTATACTTCACAACATTAAAGTGAAAACAAAGTCCTCTTAAATAGTAGCTGTGACTAGTAATATGTGGCAACAAGTGACAATGACCAGAAATGTGACCATGAACATGGGAGTGCATGTATGTTGTGGGTGGAGTTCAGCGTGGTCATTTTTGTAGACTGCAGTGTACTGTGAGAAATGGAGTCCTTGGCGTTAGTGGATTTCACATATTATGTTCAAATGTATGCTAGAAGGAATTATATATATTGAGAAAAGGGTTTGTTATAAAACACTGACCACAGGAACAAAACCGGTGAACTGAAAGAACAGGTCAGGAAATCTGTGTGAACAGAACCAACAAGAAACAAGACCAGTACATTTTCTTGATAGTCACTGTAATGTAATAAGCAAGAACAACTTCATAAAGGAGAAAGGTGAAACAGTGATCTCTGGTGGCATTGAGAGTAATTGGCAGGTTTGGATGATTTTAGGCTCTCGTTTTTTTAAATACACTGAAAACATGAAGGAATTTCTCTCTAATGGTATAGTTAAACCACACAGAAAAACATACACTACATTTTAACAAGTTTATTCTGAAAATCTCCTCTGCCAAAAGTACAGTAATTTTTGTTAGTTGCACCACACCCAGGAAAGCCCAATGTGTCTATCTCTCTAAAGCTGATCATAATGACGTGACCTAATGGAGCCAGTGGTTCTAATAAACACTTAGTCATTAAATCCCAGCACAGTGTTAGTGTATAAACCTTTCTAAAATTTACTGTATAATAGAATAGTTTGGACAGTGGTGGCTCAGTGGTCAAGACTCTAGGCTACTGATCAGAAAGTTAAAAATTTAAATACCATCACTGACAAACTACTGGGACTTTGTTGATCCCTCATTCAAGTCTTTATTCTGCTCTGATCCAGAGGTGCAGTATGAAGGCTGACTCTGCTCTGGCCAAAGCACTTTCAGGTGCTTTCCAGAATATCCATATTCAGGATATATAAATAATCTGTATATACATAATGTGATCCTAAGGTATTTAAATCACTATATTTTATAGCTTTAAAACCTTCTCTTTGTTCTAGTGAAAGTGAAAAAAGACCAGTCTCACCTGCATCCATCTGTGTGTCCTATAAGAGTGACCGCTCACTGCCAGAGCCTCCCAAGTTTAACACCGGAACATCATCTGAAGAAAGGTATTCCTCTCTTTTTCTTACTTATTCAAGTTGTGTGTAATGTGGTTTGATGTACTGTATGTGCTGTGGCTACAAGTTAGTGCAAAAGTTAGCACCCCTGTGGTTTTTGATTAAAAAAGTTTGTCAATAAGGGATAGGATTGAAAAAATAAGCAATACCCAGGTGAACTGGAAGCTTGTCAGTGAAAAATCTATGGTCTTCATTCAATCATAATTCCTCATAGATAGTAAGGTTAAAAAAAATAATAATTTAACATGTTTGTTTATCCACAGAACCCCAAAACAGAAGCCCAAATCCATCTGCACAAAATGGATGGAGTCCATATTCAAGGTGTGTGTGTGTGTGTGTGTAAATAATACACACTCTTTTTATTAAATATTAAAGTAATTTACAGTTAATAGTTTACAGTTACAGCAACATTATTTGTAATCAGACAAAAGTGCATTTGATTCTGTTTTAATGTCACCTTTATCTTGACTTACAAAGTGCTGACACTGGAGACTTGAATGTGAAATAAATGTCATCTTAATGAAAACTTCACCATAGTAATGATTACACACATTTTTAGTCAGTAGATGAGGAGCATTTGCCATACAAGTACCTATAAATCAGGGACTTATAATAAGAATGAGAAAATTAATCCAGTTCACACCTAGAATCCAGAATTCTACAGGAATGTGCTATAAAATTATACAACATATTATGTAGCATTTAAATTTTACTTTATTTAATTTTATGTTATTGTGTTTCTTTAATCAGGAGCTGGAGCACAAAGTCATCACTCTGTTGAAGAATGAGCTGAACAGGTTCAAGAAGCTACTAAGTGCTGATTACCCAGCATGCTCTGAGAGGGTGGAGGTGGAGGAGGAGGAAGAGGATCTGCACTGTGTTAGAGAGGGTGTGCTGAAGATCACACTGAACATCCTGAAGAACATGAAGCAGAAAGATCTCGCTCACACACTGCAGATCAGTAAGAGCTTCTGATTATTACAACATTTTATCACTTTAATACACTGGACCACTGGTCCATATTATCCTACTGATTATAATCCTAATGAATACAGTTTTACAACAAACACATGACTCAGGGAGAATCCTAGTGTTCTGGTTCTTTTCCATCTTACTGATGTATTTATTAGGAATATAATCCAGTTTTTGACCAATATTGAATTTCACATTGAGTATATTGTTCAAAACTATGACCATTACATTTTTCTATTTGTTAGAGATGGCCTCTGTGTATCAGAGAAATCTCAAATCTGGACTTCTAAATAAATGTAAAAGAATTAATGAAGGAATCTCACAGCATGGGACATCTACACTTCTGAATCAGATCTACACAGAGCTCTACATCACAGAGAGTTGGAGTGGAGACATCAATAATGAACATGAGGTGAGACAGATTGAGACAGCGTCCAGGAGACCAGCAACAGAGGAGACACCCATCAAATGTAATGAGCTCTTTAAAGACAAGTCCATCAGAAGTGTACTGACTAAAGGAGTAGCTGGAATTGGAAAAACAGTCTCTGTGCAGAAGTTCATTCTGGACTGGGCTGAAGGAAAAGCAAATCAGAACATCATCTTCCTATTTCCACTTCCCTTTAGAGAGCTGAATTTGGTGAAACAGGAAAATTTCAGTCTGATGAGCCTTATTCATCAGTTTTTCCCAGAAATCAAGGACCTGGAAGTAATAGACAGCAATGACTACAAAGTTCTGTTCATCTTTGATGGTCTGGATGAGTGTCGACTTCCTCTAAATTTCCAGAACAATGAGATGTTGAGTGATGTGACAGAGTCAGCCTCACTGGATATTCTGCTAACAAACCTCATCAAGGGGAATCTGCTTCCCTCTGCTCTCCTCTGGATAACCACTCGACCAGGAGCAGCCAGTCAGATCCCTCCTGAGTGTGTAGACCAGGTAACAGAGGTGCGAGGGTTCAGTGATCCTCAGAAAGAGGAGTACTTCAGGAAGAGGCTCAGTGATGAGATCCTTGCCAATAAAATCATCACACACATGAAGTCTTCAAGAAGCCTCTACATCATGTGCCACATCCCAGTCTTCTGCTGGATCTCAGCTACTGTTCTAGAGAGAATGTTGGGTGAAGCAGAGAGTGGAGAGATCCCCAAGACTCTGACTCAAATGTTCACACACTTCCTGATCTTTCAGATCAAACACAAGGAGCAAAAGTACAGTCAGAAATATGACCCTGATCCACAGAAGATCAGAGACAGTATCCTGGCTTTGGGAAAACTGGCTTTTCAGCAGCTGGATAAAGGAAACCTGATGTTCTATGAGGAAGACCTGAGAGAGTATGGCATTGATGTTAGAGAAGTGGCAGTGTACTCAGGAGTGTGTACCCAGATCTTCAGAACAGAGTCTGGACTCCACCTGGGGAAGATGTTCAGCTTTGTACATCTGAGTGTTCAGGAGTTTTTGGCTGCATTATATGCATTTCTCTGCTTCACTGACAAAAAACAATCAAAAGAACAAACCACTGATCTGTCTGGTCTTTTCAGCACATCAGAAATGTCTGAGTTCCTCAAGAGTGCAGTGGACCAGGCCTTACAGAGTGACAATGGACACTTGGATCTTTTCCTCCGCTTCCTTCTGGGCCTCTCAGTGGAGTCTAATCAGAAGCTCATTCGAGGTCTACTGACACACACAGGAAGCAGCTCTGACTGCCGAAAGGACATAGTTAAATACATCAAGTTAAAATTTGATCAAAATCCATCTCCAGAGAGATTAATCAATCTGTTCTACTGTCTGAACGAGTTAAATGATGATTCACTGGTGAAAGAGATCCAAAGCTACATGAACTCAGGTCGTCTCTCTGAAGCTGAACTCTCACCTGCTCAGTGGTCTGCTCTGGTCTTTGTGTTGCTGACCTCAGAGGAGGATCTGGAAGTGTTTGACCTACAGAAGTTTATAAGATCAGATGAATGCTTTAAGAGACTGTTACCAGTCGTCCAGCAAGCTACAACAGTTCTGTAAGTAAAACCTGTTTCTCTGTTAGATTGTTAGGAATGAGGGGAGTTGTAGACTGGATTTAATAAGGTTTACTTCATTAATTCCAAAGTGGGGTCAAAACAGCCACAGCTCAAGAGTAACAGGGACTAGAACTTAACATAAGAGCAACATAAGACTTAAAGTGCACAATTAACTCATCCAAACAATGACACTCCAAGTTATTTACAGACTGAGACTGAGATGTTTGTACAGACTAATTGTATAAAAACAGGATAGGTTCTCAGTTTAAAACTGTATGTTAAACATGTGTGATGTGCAGTTTCAGTAGTGTGTATAAAATATTCACAGAGTGGTTATAGCTAAATTCTTCAATAAAGTGGCAGGGCTGTTACAGACTGGAACATGTTCCTGTCAGAGTACTAGAGGGGTGGGTGGGGGGGTTGTCATGTGAATATATATCTTGAATGTGTTCACCTGTGCTTAATTACATTTAATCTGGTTTGCTATTTATATTCTTCCTTTTGTGTCAATTCACTTTTACACTTATTTCACAATGTCTGCTGTTGTGTACTGTTGTGTTAGGTTTCTGTTCCACGTTATGTTTATTTAGTTATGTGATTTTGTTTCTGTGACATGTCTTTTTTATGTTTACGTTGATAAACCTCGGACTGTTTTTATCCTGCGTATGGGTCTGGTTGACTGTGTTCTCAAACCTGTGACAACGCCATGTGTAAGAATGTGCTGAGACATTCTGTAAAAAGGTGTTGTGAAATATACAATGTAGTAATCAGTAGACATGACCATCATCTTTAATGTCCACATAGTTTCCCATCCTCATACTCATTCTGGAGACGGATATCAGTGGGCAAGAATTACTACTTTTTCTTTCTTGGTACCTTTCTCTGTTACAACAGAGCTGCAGTAGACTATTGGATTTCACAGCAATATGCATACAGCAACTATTCTGGAAAATCAGTTTATCCTAAATACAGTTACTGATACTGGTATTTTGAGTATCAGCCTGATTCTGTGCTCTCTGATGCTCATTTACTCATAAAAAATGATCGGATACCAGGTGATAGTATATGATGTATGTTTTACTGCTAATAAACAGATAAACAGGAAATAACAATGATCTGGACATATTAAAGGGATTAATGGAGTGGCAAATTGTAAGCCTTTATTCTTCCACATTTTCATATGGAAACTGTTCCAGTCAGATAATTTAATAAACACGATCTTCTTTTAAGAATTAATATATTTCATTCCTTCAATAAACACCTAATCAGAAAACTCATCAAACTTTCGAATCCAGCTCCTATTAGACAATAATAAGACATCCAATTTCTCACAGACTGACTGTGTATAGCAGTCATTTTCTGTCTTACTTTTGTGTTCACAAAGGCTTCAGTTCCTCTGACATTTTCTCCTTTCAGTCTCAGTGAGTGTAACCTGACAGAGAGAAGCTGCTCGGCTTTACACACAGTTCTCAGCTCAGAATCCTCCAAGCTGACTGAGGTGGATCTGAGCAGTAATCTTCTGGAGGACTCAGGAGTGAAGCTGCTTTGTGCTGGACTGAAGAGTCCAAACTGTAAACTGGAGAAACTCAGGTCAGTTCATCTTTTCTATTAAGTCAATTTTACCAAATCACTTGATTATTTATCTCCCTGTGACCTTAAATGAAGTGAAAAGTCTCGTTCAAACTTACTCTGATATGCAACCAAACAACCAAACAAAAGCTGAGATAATAAATATATAAATATCCTCAATTTATCTTTATACTTCAAACAAGAAAGAAAATTATTTTAGCAGAGAAACAGTTATAAGTATAATTAAATAGGAATTAAACAAATTAAGTAGTTACAAGGCAAGTATGTAAACAATGTCAAATGGAGCACATAAGTAGGTAATTTGTTATACAACTTCAGTTTTTTTTTTTAAACTTAAAACTAAGTACAAAACATTTTGTTTTTTGTTGGCATTGAAAATATAGAATTGTATTCAGAATTGTATATATTAAAGCTGCACACATTTAATACTACAAAATAGGAAATGATTTTATGCTGTGATCTTTGTTCATGATTAAATAATAACAGATGTGTGTCCTCTTTAGTCTTTCAGACTGCAGTATAACAGAGGAAGGATACACTGCTCTGGCTGAAGCTCTGAAATCATCTCTCCTGATAGAGCTGGATCTCAGAGGGAACGACCCTGGAGCATCAGGAGTGAAGCTGCTCACTGATTTAATACAGGATCAAAAGCTAAGGACACTGAGGTGAGTTAGATACAATACATGGTCAAAAGTTTGTGGACCCCTGATCATCACACCCATAGGTGTTTCTTCCCCAAACTGTTAACAGGAAGTCAGAAGCACAAAGTTGTATAGAATGTCTGCACACTGTAACATTACAAATTCCCTTCACTGGAACTAAGAGTCCAGACATGACAATGTCCCTGTGCACAAAGCAGCGCCATGAAGACTCTCAAGAGAACTCAAGTGTCCTGTACAGAGCCCTGACCTCAACACCACTGAACACTGACTGCACCCCAGACCTCCTCACTCAACTTCCAGAAGAGTGGAGCTTATTATTACTGCACAGGAGAATATATCTGAAATGATATTTATCAACACATATGGCTGTGATGGTCAGGGGTGCACATACATTTAGTCATATAGTGTAGTGTTCATGAGTCTAATATATGTGATATCAGTTGCTACACTGTGAAATAAATTCTGGCAGCTGTTCAAAACAGTCAAATCTAAAAACCACAGGCAAAGACAAGTTCAATACCAGGTTGTGGTTGATGAAGGTGCAAACAGCAGTACAAGGGCTCTGCAAAATACAGTATTCCAAGAGGTAGGCGAAAAGTCACCAACCAGGTAATCATACACAATAACAAGACCTAGTAATGTCACAGACTAAACTGACCAGAGTGTAAACTTCACAATCCACACAACACACACCAGGGTTTATACAGATTCATACTTCAGGACATAAACTGAAAACAGGTGGAGATTAATCATGACAGAAGAGGAAATCAAGCAGTGACAAGACAGAAGCACAGACAAGACAAGCTTCCAAACAAAACACATAGTAACATAAACAAAGCAATAAAAACATGGTACAAAAGCATAAGTAAGTGCCATAGCTCTCATCTCACCTGGCTCACCATACACGGGGGATTCCTGATGAGCATAGGCGTGTGAAAAGCAGCACTTCCTCATATACCATTTGAAACTGTCACTTATTTAAAACTATAGAAAATGTTTGGCCTTCAATCCAAAGTTGTGGTTAAATGACAAGTTATAGATGAGATGATGAGATTTACAATAAAAGCTCTTAAACAATCAGCACACACTTACTTCCTGTTCTCAACAGTTTAATTTGGTTGGCTAACAACAAAACAGAAAACAGTTGCAGCTTATACATTATTCTTACTTAGAAGACTTGAATTTGTGTGCATTTTTGAATAATTTATTATTGTCGGCTTAACACATTTAGAGACACTTCTAAAGCATCCTAAAATACATATTAGTTTGTCTCGTAACGTCTTTTTCCTGACTGTGTCATTGTTGATGAAACATTTCACATATTTAATCATATTTATATGGATTTTTTTCAATTTTCTGTGACAAATCTGTAAAAATTACAGTAATTATGGATTTGTTCAGTTATAAAAACTGTATGTTGATAGTCCATCAAGGCTTACAGATATTATACACTGATAAAAAAACACTTTTTTAATGTTTTTAATGTTTAATGTTAGTTAAAACCATCTGTAATTATAAAAGAAGAAAATGACATTACCAGTACTTCTTTTTACTTTAAATGATCTGTATTAAGTATAATTAATCTATTAATAAACAATGTAATCTATTCAATAAAAAATGTGAAATTTCTGAATGTAACTTAAGTCTTTCCCATTATCAGCATAAACACTAGTTAATTAAATTAATTAATGTAGTCAGCAATATCAAGATAATATTCCATTAACAGAAAACATACTTGCTGTCAAACCTAACCACACCTCTTAATAATATATTCAGTTTAACCCAACCCCTTTTACATTTAATTAAGAATCACTCATTTTTAAGATCAGTAGTTAAAATGATCTGATACTCAAGGTTTCAGAAGAGAAAATGTCCCATCATGCCGTCTCCAATCCAGATTCTTTAACATGACATCTAATGCAGTATTCAGGAGGCTGGAGATAAAATAAAGGATGAAATTGTTCATAATTGAATCTGTTTCTGTTTCCTGACTGCAGGCTGTTAAAAAGTCCTGATGCAGTGAAGGCCTGTGATTCTCTGACTGAGGTTCTGGGTAAAAACCCCTTACTGCAGAGAGAACTGGATCTGAGTGGAAAAATAAAAGGAGACTCAGGAGTGAAGCAGCTCTCTGCTCTACTGAAGGATTCACACTGCAGACCTGAGAAACTTATGTATGTCACTTACATATTCATATACTCACTTATTACTATGTTATTTGTAATTTGAACTTATTTATTTATTTATTTTAATTTGTTGACCTTTTTTTAAAAAAACTTAACTTTTACATAAGAGCTTGTGACTTTACATGTAGAATACAAACACAGGCCTCATACAGTATACAACTTAAATCTTCTTGCCATTACATACGATATACATGCTTAAAATAATTCAATATTAAGCTTTTATCAGATTTTAGAGTACCATTAATACCACACAATGTTCTCTCTTTAGACTTTCAGACTGCAGTATAACAGAGGAAGGATACACTGCTCTGTCTGAAGCTCTGAAATCATCTCACCTGATAGAGCTGGATCTCAGAGGGAACGACCCTGGAGCATCAGGAGTGAAGCTGCTCACTGATTTACTACAGGATCCAGACTGTAAACTGAAGACACTGAGGTGACTTCTGACTTCTAACACAATTATGTCAAATTTTAAACATACTGAAAAATTAAGTACTATGCAAAGACCATTGATAGTGTGATACATACAACAGGTAATATAATTTAATTTTAGTAATCAAAGTAATTACAAAAACACAGCCTGATCTCGTCAATGTGTCTATTATTCTGGAAATACCAAATAAAAATATTATTTTAAAATTACTCTACAGGTTGCTGAAAAGCTCTGCTGCACAGGAGGCCTGTACTTGGTTAAATTCAGTTTTAACTACAAACCCTTTACTCCTAAAAGAGCTGGATCTGAGCAGGAAGGAACCAGGAGACATGGGGGTGAAGCAGGTCTCTGCTTTGTTGGAAGACTCACACTGTAAATTTCAGAAAATAAAGTAAGTATTATTATTTATGCTTCACTATCAGCTGAACAAAATATTTTCTAGTGAGACTTGCCATTATTTGTCATACTATTGTTTTCTATAATTGATGAAACAACATATCTTGTCTTTTTCCAGAGGAACTTCATATATAGGTCTCATACAAACACCTGGGTCCTGTTACATAAATGGAAAGTTGTTAAGCTACTAAGCAGTAGCAGAAATTATCAACATGTTTTCAATTAAATCTTAAAACAGGATTTAACCACTAAGACATGTCAAATGAATCAATTAAAAGTCAATTAAAAGAAAATAAATGACATCTATTGAGAGATGTTACAACCCTTACAACCCTGAGGTAGGCCTAGGGAAGACTCAGGGTCAGCAATGGGTGGCTTACCAAGCTGACAGTGAGTGAAAAAGTAAAATAAATAATCACTGTAAAATAATACGAAAAAAATATTTCTCAAACGACCAAACGAGGGGCCGAACATCAGCGGTGCTAAAGAAAAGAAACCAAGTAAAACAAAACATACTTCTCTAATGCCACTTTGTATTATACATGCTGATCTACAAACAAAAGTGAACCACTGAAATACCACTGAGATTTTAGTGGAAATATGTAGACAGAGGATCGAGTACATTGCATCATGCATTAAAAATAAAGTAATCAGAATAATAACCAAAATACGTGGCACATAACAAGAGGTCATTACAGTGAACTCATATGAACCCAGAAAGCAAACTTTTGTGCACATGATTATTATTAAATGACTTTTATGTCATATCTACAGAATGAATATTTAATATGTAGCTCTGATAACATGATATTTCAATTTTAGGCTGAATAAATGTAATCTGACTGTGGAGAGCTGTTCAGCTTTAGCCAGCGCTCTGAAATTACAGTCCTGTAATGTGAGAGAGCTGGACCTGAGCAACAACAATCTGCAGGATTCAGGAGTCACTCAGCTTTCTGCTGGACTGAAACATCAACACTGTAAACTGGAGATACTGAGGTAAGATGTTCTGTGTATCTGTATTTTCCATCTCCAATTCTAATAAAGAGAAAAACTGACTAAATTAGAACACAGTATTATTACATAGCATGATTTGATAAAAAAAATAGATTATTAGATTTGTAGTAATTAAAAGGTTTATACTGTGCAAAATGAAGAAATGCTGTAAAGAATGCTTTAAAAAACATATATTTTAATTGTTTAATTTTTTATCAATTTAGAAGATGTAAATTGAGCTAACAGAAGACAAATCTAAATCACATCAATATTTGGTGTTATGATGCTTTGGCTTTAAACCAACATCAATTCTTACTCTTGCACAAAGTCAGGGATTTCGTTGGATCAGATTCAGGTGTCTTAGTTAGCTGGGGACGGAACCAGACAGGTCAGGTATGCACTCAAAGGGAGATTTATTTGTGGCCAGAACACAAAAACGTCCTTGAAGGCAAAGGAATCAACTCAGGAAATCACGTCTAATACCAAAACTTAGACAAGCAGGAAAAAATTCTGGCTAATTGCCAGCAGGTGCGGCGGCGGCATTCAGGTGACTAGGGCGTGGTGACGTCACAGAGTCCCGCAGATCCGTGACAGTACCCCCCTCCCCACGGGCGTCTTCAGACGTCCGGATTCGATGACAGATAGAAGATAGAAGTGATGCATGAAAAGAGGATGAGATCCGATATTGTGCCGGCAGGTCCAGTTCAAACGTCACTTCATTTATGGTGCGTCAGATGGTAAAAGGTCCGATGTATTGGGGGCTCAGCTTTTTACAGGGAAGTTTGAGCCGCAGATCGTGCTTAGAAAGCCAGACCTTGTCTCCCACCTGGTATAGAGGTGCTTCCCGCCTGCGGGTATCGGCCTGATGTTTGTGCCGGCTTACGGCACGGTGCAGATGAGTGTGTGCTGATTCCCAGACCCTCTCACTCTCTCTGAACCAGTAGTCTACGGCGGGGATTTCTGAAGGTTCTCCAGACCACGGGAACAGAGGTGGCTGGTAACTGAGCACGCACTGGAACGGAGTGAGTCCTGTAGTGTCCTGGCGAAGTGAATTCTCTGCATACTCGGCCCAGGGCAGGTATTGGCTCCAGGTATTCTGGTGATCTCGGCAGTAGGCACGCAGGTAGCGTCCGATCTCCTGGACCTTGCGCTCGGTCTGGCCGTTTGTCTGGGGATGATAACCAGAAGATAGACTGATTGATACATTTAATTTCTTAAAGAAACTTCGCCATACCTTGGATGTAAATTGGGGTCCCCTGTCTGATACGATGTCCTCTGGAATGCCAAAATTTCGGAAGATGTGATGGAAGAGAGCTTCAGCCGTCTCTAAGGCGGTAGGTAAACCTCGGAGCGGGATAAGTTTACACGCCTTAGAGAACCGGTCTACCACGACGAGAATAGTGGTGTAATTTTCGGATGAGGGCAAGTCGGTGACGAAATCGACTCCCAGATGGGACCAGAGCCGATGAGGAATCGGGAGTGGAACGAGCTTGCCCTCTGGCAGCCGGCGTGGCGTGCATATGACGGCACAGACCGAGCATCCCTTCACAAAACGTGCAACATCTCACGCCATGTTCGGCCACCAATACCTGTTTCTGAGAGGGTTCTCTGTCTGCCTGGATGCCCAGAGCCCGGAGAGGAGTGCAACGAGTCCAGCAAGCGTAAACGACAGGATGTGGGCACATAAATTTTCCCCTCCGGGCTTCCCGGTGGAGCAGGTTCCTCCGAGGTGGCGGCATGGATCTCGTCATCAAGGGACCATAGAATGGGACTGACGAAGAGCTCAGGCAGTAATATGGGCTCTGATTCTTCTAATTTCTGCTCTGGGGTGTGGACACGTGACAGAGCATCTGCTTTGACGTTTTTATGCCCCGGGCGGTAGGTAACCGTAAATTGAAACCTTGTGAAGAAGAGAGCCCAACGCGCTTGCCGAGGATTTAATCGATTGGCTTCTCGGAGGTATTGGAGGTTTTTATGATCAGTGATCACTTCAAACGGATGTTTAGCACCCTCGAGCCAGTGCCGCCATTCCTCTAGGGCTAATTTGATTGCCAGTAGTTCACGATTCCCAATATCGTAATTTTGCTCCGCCGGGGATAACTTCTTTGAGAAGAAAGCGCATGGACGGAGTACCGCGGGGTCGCCCCCGCGCTGAGATAACACTGCTCCGACCCCCACGGAGGAGGCGTCTACCTCTACTATGAATGGGTAAGTGGGATCGGGGTGTGTTAAGGTGGGTGCGGAACAGAAAGCGGCTTTCAGATTTTGGAAGGCGTCTCCGGCTTCGGCGGTCCAGTCAAGTTTCTTAGGACTGTTTCGAAGAGGAGAAGTAAGCGGGGCAGCGTGCTGGCTGTAACCTGCCACGAAGCGACGGTAAAAGTTCGCGAACCCCAGAAAGCGTTGTAATTCTTTGACTGTTTGCGGCTTTGGCCACTCCCTCACGGCTTGTAATTTGGCTTGATCCATCCGAATGCCGTTGGCGGATATAACATATCCCAGGAAATGTATTGAGAGCTGATGAAACTCGCATTTCTCCAGTTTAAGGAAGAGGTGGTATTGTCAAAGACAAGCGAGCACCTGCCGGACATGATGGATGTGTGTAGCGTGGTTTGGGGAATAAATTAGGATGTCATCTATGTACACCACTACGAAGCGATGTAGCATGTCCCGAAGAATCTCATTCATGAAGTTCTGGAAAACTGAGGGGGCGTTGGTGAGACCGTAGGGCATGACACGATATTCATAATGTCCGGTAGGGGTGATGAAAGCTGTTTTCCATTCATCGCCACGGCGGATTCGGATCAGGTTATACGCGCTCCGGAGATCAAGCTTGGTGAAGATGCGCGATCCTCGAAGTTCAAGTGCCGCAGGGACCAGAGGTAAGGGGTAGGCGAACTTCACCGTTTGGGCGTTTAGTTTCCTGTAATCGATGCAGGGCCGTAGTCCCCCATCCTTCTTAGCCACGAAGAAAAAACTGGACACCGCCGGGGAGGTAGACGGGCGTATAAACCCTTGGTGTAACGCTTCCTGAATGTACTCCTCCATCGCTTTATGTTCCCGGACAGACAGAGGGTAGATGTGTCCTTTGGGCATTTTGGCATCAGGCTGGAGCTCTATCGTGCAATCCCATGGCCGGTGCAGAGGTAGCTTAGTGGCGGCGGTCTTACAGAAGACGTCCCTGAAGTGCCGGTATTCAGTTGGGATATCCACTGAAGGGCAGCTTTGGGGGCTCTCTATGGAGGTCGATCCCAGGGCTAGTTCCATAGGTCTAGTGACTGGAAGGCCACGTAGACAGGCCCGTAGACAGTAGCTGCTCCACTGGTCGATGCTCCCTTCGCTCCACCGGATGTTTGGTTGGTGAAGAGCCAGCCAGGGGCGTCCCAGCACGATATCCACCCGAGAATCCTCCAGCACCAGGAACGACAAGGTCTCTTCATGCAGCACCCCGATACGGAGAATGAGTTCGGGCGAGATCCACTTCACCAGTCCCTGACCCAGCGGTTTTCCTTGGATAGTGGTGATCTGATAATGCCTGGGACTCGGCTGTCGGGGTATATGGCAGGCCGCCAGAACCTGGGAGGAGATAAAGTTTCCCGAGGCCCCGGAGTCGAAAAGTACTTGCACTGGATAAGGGCGAGAATCAGAAATCAGGGTAGCCTCATGGTACCGGGGGTTAAACATTAAGGAGTTCATTTGGATAGTACTCACCGCTGGGCGATGGGACCGGACCGGACAGGTAGGGATGGAATGCCCGGCCTCCCCGCAGTAGAGGCAGAGTCCACGCAGAACACGGCGTTGCTGTTCGCTGGTGGAGAGGTGGTATTCGTCCATCTGCATAGGCTCCTATGCAGGAATGTCCTCTTGGGGTGAGGTGTCAGACGTATAGCGTCCCTCAGCACTGACCGCGGTGAGATGTCGTGCCACACTCTGTGCCTTCAGCATGAAGGCTTCAAGGCTGGCGGAGTCATCATAAATGGCCATCTGCCGTCGGACCTCGGGCCGTAAGCCTCGCCAGTAAGCCGCGAGTAGCGCCGTGTCGTTCCACCCACTAGATGCCGCGAGCGAGCGGAAACGTAGCGTATACTCCCGGACAGTCCTCTTGTCCTGCCGCAGGGAAAACAGCTCGTCGTGGACCGAAACGGCGGACGCGCTCGCGCCGAAGACTGCCTTGAATTGCGACTTGAAGCTGTCCAGGGAGGCAAGGGTGGAACTCTCAGATGTCCATAACACCTCCGCCCAGCGTCGAGTCTCCCCTGAAAGTAAGGAGAGCATAAACACAATCTTTGCACCATCGGTGGGGAACTGCTGAGGGACCACCTCGAAATAGAGCTGACACTGCATAAGGAATCCGGCACACTCCGATGCTTCCCCTGAATATAACGCCGGTTTGGCCACGGGACAAGCCGGAGGAGCCGCAGCGGCCTGTATGGTCTCCTGCAGCGAGATGGCCAATTCCCTGAAAGGGTTGGGAGCAGGTGGCGGTCCAGCTTGTGGTGGCTGCGGGTCCGGTGGGGAAGGTTCACCGGCATGTGGGACTGACATTCTCCAGGTAAGTGGCCACTGCTTTCTTACAGTTTGGGGCGAGTATTCTGTCTTAGTTAGCTGGGGACGGAACCAGACAGGTCAGGTATGCACTCAAAGGGAGATTTATTTGTGGCCAGAACACAAAAACGTCCTTGAAGGCAAAGGAATCAACTCAGGAAATCACGTCTAATACCAAAACTTAGACAAGCAGGAAAAAAGGCTGGCATCAAGCATAACGTGACACTCGAAAACAGACGCTAATACTTGCCGCTGATTCTGGCGAGTTTGGCCTTTAAATACAAATTCTGGCTAATTGCCAGCAGGTGCGGTGGCGGCATTCAGGTGACTAGGGCGTGGTGACGTCACAGAGTCCCGCAGATCCGTGACATCAGGTGTATGATCAACCAATTATACCAAGTCGGTGCTAATGATAATCAATTTCATATGTAAGTTGAGACACAATCATTATGTTAATCAGCTGTGTAGGAGTTTAAACTGGGTGAGGAACAGACAAACTCTGCTACTAAAGCCTCGTTCACACTACAGGATTTTAAGCCCGATTTAAGCCCGATTTGCAAATTAACGAGCTCGCCGACAGATCGGTCTGTGATCGTGGGAAAATCAGCGGGTGATCAGCGCTTGGCAATCTTTGTGTGAACAACTCAACGACACATCAAAGAGGCTTGCTGACGCGTCGCTGACACCTCGCAGACAAAATCCAGATATCTGGCATGTTAAATATCTGGGACGGTCGGCCAACTCGACATCATGTGGTGTCAATTGTAGCTACGACCTCCAGCCAATGAGAGAGCAAGTCAACAGAGTTGAGGTCACTGGAAGAAAAGCAGCAGCAGCAACATGGTTTCAAAAATAGTGTGGACACAACATTTATTTTAATAAATTAACATTTATCTAGAGCGAGACTCCTGCCGACGTCCATTTTCAAAACAAACCTCTACCGAAAATCTCGCGTCATTTCCGGATCCACCTGTCGCGTGTGTTTTCGTGACAAAACGTGGTTTGGGGACGGCGTTGAGGCGTTGGGTGACAAGAGTTGTTGTCAGATGGTGTGGTGTGAGACCACCTCTTGTGGATCATTTACAAAGCGTCGCATAGTGTGAACACCACAAGGACAAAAAGACATACAGTAACGTCATGTAGTCTGAACAGCAAAGCGATCTGCCGACGGTTAAAGTCTTGTAGTGTGACCAGGCCTTAAAATGAAGTTGTGGAAGACAATTTCATGTAAAGAGCATACACCATAGCAAGACTGGGTACAGCAACAACACATAAGGTAGTTCTACTGCAACAGCAAGCTCTCAACAACCCTGAGGTAGGCCTAGGGAAGACTCAGAGTCAGCAATGGGTGGCTTACCAAGCTAACAGTGAGTGAAAGAGTCTAAAAAATGCTAATCACTGTAAAATAATACAAAAAGTATATATAACCATAGCAAGACTGGGTACAGCAACAACACATAAGGTAGTTCTACTGCATCAGCAAGCTCTCTTCCAGGCATGTATTTTAAAGCAGACTGGGGTTTTCAAGATCTGCTGTTCAAGCTATATTGAAGAAGCAGAAACATTGAGTACTGTAGGTTGAGCAAAGAAACATAATGCAGCAGATAAAAGACACATCATGCTTACTTCCCTTCCACAGAGGAAGTTATCCTGTAGTGCCAGTCTGTCTGGGATTACATGAAAAGACAGAAGGATTTGAGGCAGCCAACATCCACTGAAGATCTGTGTTTAGTTCTCCAAGATATTTGGAATAACCTACCTGCTAAGTTTCTTAAAAACCTGTGTGCAAGTGTACCTAGAAATATTAATGCTGTTTTGCAGGAAAAGGCTGGTCACACCAAATATTGAATTGATTTAGAATTCTCTTCTGTTCCTTTGCTTTCCATTTTGTTAATTTATAAAAAAAATTATTCTTACTTAAAGTAGTAGCAAATGTAATATTGGTGGAAATTTATTAAAATATTGCATTCTTATGTAATAAATGACATCAAATCTGTTCACTGTACTCCGTCTGTCTGTCTGCAGACTGTGTAACTGCAGTGTATCAGCTGAAGGCTGTGCTGCTTTGGCTACAGCTCTGGGAGAAAATCCCTCACATCTCTTAGAGCTGGATCTGAGCGAGAATAAAGTAGGAGACTCTGGAATAAAGCAGATCTCTAATCTACTACAGAATCCACACTGCCTCCTAGAAAAACTCAGGTATGTCAGTGTCATTAAAGCAGTGAATTATTGCAATATCTGTTTATTAATTACAACCAGGTCATTTGTACAGGCTCCATTCAGTGACACCCTATGGTTAATTAATTAACAATAAAAATCGATTCAATTCACAGTTTGTATACAGTGTCACACATCTTAATGCCTAAAATTATATGTATTTATTTTGTAAAATATTTGGGATATTCAGAAAGAAAATTCAAAGTAATTTTCTTTTTTTCAGTCTAATGAACAATAATATCAGAGAGGAAGGATGCACTGCTCTGGCTGAAGCTCTGAAATCATCTCACCTGATAGAGCTGGATCTCAGAGGGAACGACCCTGGAGCATCAGGAGTGAAGCTGCTCACTGATTTACTACAGGATCCAGACTGTAAACTGAAGACAATGAGGTGAACAGCTATTATTAAATCATTACATTACATTACATTACATATCAGAACTTGATAACATTCTAGATAACATTCTAACATTCTAGAAAATATGTTATATCCTATGGTCATATAAGACTTCCTCTTCATAAATAATCTGTTATGGACAAACTTGCTAACACATCCAACAAGATTTTCAAAATAATGCTGTAGTGCCACAAAATAGTTATATAACTATAATAAAGTTAGTTTTGTATTTGCATTTAGTAGTTTTTTATTATTTCATCAGCCTTTAATCAGTGTTTAAAATTGTTTAATAATACAGACTTGTACAAAATTTCAGTTTCATCTAAAAGTTAACTGTTAAAGAATTCTAGCTCTGAACTTAAAATGTAAGAAAAATTAAGAAACTGTTGGTAATTTTGAGAGTTCCTTATGATTTCCCATTGTTTTCTTCTTCCTTTCTTTCTCTGCAGGTTGTTGAAAAGTTCTGCTGCACAGGAAGGCTGTGATTTACTTTCTAGAGTTCTGGGAGTGAACCCCTTACTACAGAGAGAACTCAATGTGAGTGAGAAAATATCTGGAGACTCCCAGGTGAAGCAGCTCTCTGCTCTACTGGAGGATTCACACTGCAGACCAGAGATACTCAAGTTAGTGTTTATCACTTATTTACATTTAAACACTGGAGTCTATTCCTTTTGGAATGGAATAACTGTGTATAATGTCATTAATGAAATAGTTTACTTTACTTTTAAACTATATATTTTACATTAAAACAATATAAAACTAGATTTAAACAGAAGACTGCTCTTCCTCGTTGTCTTTCTGTATCCAGGGTAAATAACAGCAGGATGACAAATGAAGGTTGTGCTGCTCTGGCATCAGCTCTGGGTTTAAACCCCTCACACCTGAGAGAACTGGAGCTGAGTGGGAATAAACTGGGAGGATCAGGAATGAAGCTCTGTGGTGTGCTGAAGAATCAACAATTCAAACTGCTGAAACTGGGGTAATGTCATCATTTAAAAATAAAATTATTAATGGCAGAAAGAGCAGAAGACTTTAGAAGGCATTCTAACAAAATATGTTTAGTGTTAGTTTTTGAAATGGCCAAATGCAGTTGTGTTAAAAATAATAGCAGTCCAACATTACTAATGAGATCAATCACTGTTTTTGGTAGAAATTATATTTCTACATGGCAAATAGTTTACTAGTAGGTGTAGCAGAATAATAGAAAACTAACAGACCCAACAGTCATGACATGCATGCTGCTGATTCTGTGTAATTGAATCATTTATTGAAAGGGTTGTGTTAGCAGTGTGGAGTTCAATTAGTAAGGTAATTTATTCTGTGAAAAAAACTGGTGTCAAACATTTGGCCCTTATTAAGGCAGCATATATATCATGCTGGTTATAGTGCATTTCTAAAATGAAAAATAGGTTGTTCCAGACATTGTTCAGAAGATCAGTGTACTTTAATTAAAAAGTTGATTGGAGAGGGAAAAACATAAAAAAGTGCAGAAAATGATAGGCTGCTCAGCTAAAATGATATCAAATGCTTTAAAATGGCATCCAAAACTAGAAAGATATGGAAGAAAATGGAAAACTATTCGAATGGATTGAAATATTTGAGCCACAGTACACTGGGAAGACAGTGAAGCATGGTGGCACACACATCATGATCTGGGGACGTTTCTCATACTATGGTTTTGGGCCTATTTATTGCATACCAGGGATCATGGATGGGTTTGAATAAATCAAAATACTTAAAGAGGTCATGTTGCCTTATGCCTAAGAGGAAGTTCCCTTGAAATGGGTGTTTCAACAAGACAATGAAACCAAACACACCAGTAAGTGAGCAGTATCTTGGTTCCAGACCAACATGATTAACATTATGGAGTGACCAGACCAATCCCTGGACCTTAGGCCAATAGAAAACTCATAGGGTGACATCAAAAATGCTGTTTCTAAGGCAAAACCAAGAAATGCAGAGGAATGGTGGTATGTAGTGCAATCATGGGCTGGAATATCTGTTCACAGGTGCTAGAAGTTGGTCGAATCCATACAATACAGATATGAAGCAGTTCTCAGAAACAGTGGTTATACAATATTAGTTCAGTGATTCACAAGAAAGCTAAATCTTCAAGCATTTTTTAGTTTATACAGTAAATGTTTTTGTAAAGAAAAATGCAGACATTTATTTTTTTTGTTAGAAATATTCTTTTTTATTCACTTTCTGTAAAATAATAAATTTGATAATTTTTTCTTTACGTTTTGATTTAGAATAGAATGTACAGCATTCCCAATGCATGTGTGTTTATGGAAATAAAAGCTATTATAAGCATTTTGAGCTTTACTCACTTTTTGAATGCACTGCTATTATTTTAAACACAGCTGTATATGCAGTATTAATACCATTTATACAAACAATATTTATTAGCCTATAACCACCAGCTGGATTAGTCTTTGTATTAAAACTATAATAGTGAATATACTAAAAGTATACTAACAGAAAACCTTCTAGAAATGTTATAAACACTGGTCACAAACTAGCAGTTAATCCAGAGGTAATAAGGTCCTACAGGTTAAAGAAGTGACAGAGTAAAAGAGTAATGTACAGTATGTAACTGTGAGATTATTACATACTAGAGCAGGAAGTGCAGATAACACCAGCAAAAAATCTTAAGGATACAAAGGCAACAGAGAGGTATATAAAGATATGATAAGATATGATCTCTCTCTCTCTCTCTTTTCCTCTCTCTCTCTCTCTCTCTCTCTCTCTGTAGGTTGTGTAATTGTAGTCTCACTGAATATGATTGTGCTGCTGTTGTATCAGCTCTGAGAACAAACCCCTCACACCTCAAGGAGCTGGACCTGAGTGACAATACAATTGGAGACACAGGAATGAAGCAGATCTCTGATCTACTGAAGGACTCAAACTGCACTCTGGAGAAACTGAAGTAAATTATTTTTAGGATTTGTTGGAAAAAAACAAATGACAATTTTAAAAAAAATTAAAATTGATTATCTGGCATTACATTAAGTTAGTACTTTTTACTTTTTTGATCCCTGTATTACAGCCTGCTTCATTATTTCTTTTATTATAATGAATTATTGTAATCTGTAATAAGTATTGGAATCTGATGTCAAATGTGACAGTCCCTGTGCTTCTCTTAAATAATGGTTCTAACTCTTATCTACTGGCCTGAACTAAAATTACTATTAGTCACAAACCCTTCAGTGATGCTGTACTGTCACTGTCATGTCTCTGTCTCACTGTGAAATGTCCTTTATTCATATTTTCTTTCAGACTAAATAACTGTAGTCTCACACAAACACAATGTGGTGATCTGGCTAAAGCTCTGGAATCAAACTCCTCATCACCTCTGAAAGAGCTGGAGCTCAGAGGAAACTACAGGGTGTCAGATTGGAACATTTTTAGATATTTTCTAGAGAATTCAGACTCTAAATTGATTGTGAGGTGAGTTTTTTACATTTTGTACATAACAAAGATCTTTTATCTTTTTTATAGTTCTGCACACTTTTGCATTTGGAAATAAATGAATCATAGCCAAGTCCCACCCTCCAGTTAGATCCCACCTATCACACGACAACATCCACCCAGACACCAGGGACACACTCAGAGGAAACCGCTTGTACATGCATGACCTAGTGTGTCTGAGAGAGTGTATGTCACATCACCAGGCCTCAGATTATGGCCAAGTTTGCTCCTTGGACTTGGGATTTGAACCTGCAAACTCTAGACAATAAAGCAAATGATTTTCAGTTCAATCATTTTACTGATGTTATGTTCTGGGAAAATCCTTCACCTGATCAAATGTATAACATTTAGAAATCTACAGTGTGATAACACTCAGGACAGACAAGTAGAGTTCAAATGCAGAGTTTATTAAAATACAACAAAACAAAATGATTGAGTCAGGAAAAAAGGTTAAAATGCTAAAGAATCCATGTGATTATTTTTGTCCTTTGGATTTGTTAAATAAAAGAACAGAATGAAAACATCAAAGCCAAGAAAAATGCGTTAACATATTTACAGTATCTGAGTTAACTAGCAAGATTTTAGGGATTCTTTAGACAGACCGACCAAACCCAAGCCAAGTAACCTAAAATAAAATAATTTCCACATTGTTAATGCTGATCTATCAAAGTATATTACTGCGATTCCAAAACCACCTCACATTTTTTTATATGAAAGTGTGTGAAGTTTACTTACATGAGACAGATCTTGAATATTAACAAAGAACACAAAATCCAGCTGCTGTCATATTTGTGCTGGTTCATATCATTTATAAGCAGGATCTTTTGGGGAAAAAGATCCAGACTCAGAACTTTGGTATCAGCACTGTAATGTCGTGTTTTCTGTCTACAGAATTTTGAGTTTTGAAGCAGAAGAGGTCTGTGCTTCTCTGACTAAAGTTCTGGGTACAAACCCCTTACTGCAGAGAGAACTGGATCTGAGTGGGAAAATATCTGGAGACTCAGGAGTGAAGCAGCTCTCTGTTCTACTGAAGGATCCACACTGTAGAACTGAGAAACTCAGGTGTGTGGTCTGATTCCTCACCTGGTGTTTTTGTTTGTGCTCACATTAAATACTTAAAGATATTACACTGTACACATTATCACTCTAGTATTTCTTATACATTGGAATTAGTTTTGATGGTTAATCTTGTGGGTTGTTTAAAGACATTCTCTCAGCTGTGTTCTCTGTCTGCAGGCTGAATAAGAGCAGTATTACACACAGAGGCTGTACTGATCTGATATCAGCTCTTACTTCAAACCCTTCACACCTGACAGAACTGGACCTGAGTGAGAACACACTGGGAAATTCAGGAGGGATTCAGATCTCTACTCTACTAAAGAATTCATCCTGTAAACTCCAGAAGCTTCTGTAAGTTAACAGTATACATTACTAGATCAATGACTTTTTCTTCACAAAATGTTTATAAGTAGCATGTGGGACTAGATTAGTCAGAAACTCATTCAGGAGTAAATTTTTCAATAACAATGACTCTTATTCAATAATAAACAGATTAATGAAGAATGTATGTTACATGAAAGCCTGTTTTGCAAGTTTTCTACAAAAGCCTTTATTGTCAGAGATTTGACCTAATTTATAAAAGAAATTATTGTTTTGGAAGTAATCAAAAAAGTTATATAATAATCATATAAAAATTGTTAGATGAAAATTATAAGAAAAAGGTACATTATCAATGAAATAAACTCTTGTATAGCAAGTTGTTCTTTGAGGACAACTTAAATGTAATTTCTAACACATATACTGTATTTAAAAACAATATGAAGCTATTACAGATATTATTGTGCTCATTTACTGTGCACCACTGAGTGAATAAAATAATGTTGGAAAATAGAAAAATAAAACGATGAGGGCGTTGAAGATCTTAATGAAGAAGAAGAAGAAAGTACATAAAGTACTTTGGGTGTCAAATCCTGCTCAAACATTTTATACAGTCTTTCCTGTGTGTAATTTAAATGAGTTTCACTTTAAATGTAAATTATTGTAAGAACTGAGTATCACCCAAATGGCCAGGTGATAATGTCGTCTAGCTGGATGTCCTTAAATGGTAATCACGATCACATACACCTTTGCTTGGTATTGTTATAGATGTTATTACCCATATGGTTGGGCAATACTAAATGGTGATCACAGTCACCTATATCCTTTGTTCAGTGATGGTTCTTCATGTCTTGCTGCTGCTCCCATACTAATAATTGATTAGATTATTGATTAGATGCCCAGTGGCTGTGAAGCCCTGCAGATGGTTAGCCTCTTTCGGCCCCCAGAGAATTCTTACCCGTCATTGAGACATCACCTCACGTTGGTTATGGCTCCATTCCACTAGGCAAAGTTATCACAATGTTTGTGTTCTGTGTACAAATATTTCCTGGGTTTGGAGCAGAGGAGTTCAGACCCCATCACAGCCAATGGTAATGTCCTATATTAATTATTAAAGTATCTTTAATCTGATGTCTCAATATGGAACACATACAATTTAACATAACGCATTGGCAAATGATGAGAAAAGTGCATACACAAATGTCAAACTCAAATCAGAGTAAGCAAAAAACTGTTACCATTATGCCTTTGTTTAGTTAAAACGTTGTCCTTTTCCACAAAACCTTGATGTGCCGTGACAATGTGGTTATCTTTCCTTTGCATTAATGACATTAATGGGGACTATGCAAAATGAAGTATGAGGACTTGGTATCAAGTCCAAACCACCTCATAATGACCTCTTCAGAGTAGGTGGACCCTTTCCAGCCAATACTTCCTTCAAAATGGGGGTGATTTCCTGTTGTTTGATGGAGGCAAACTGTGTGCAGTACAACTGTTTCTGCATAGTTTTGAAAGCTTTTTTATTTTGTTGAGCTATGACAGAGAGGGCAGATGCAGTGGTCTGAACATCCTGGATGGTACCTTTTCTTCACTTAGTCCCTCTTGCAGATCTGTTTGCAGAACCTGTTGTCCAATAAGAGCTTTTGGTTTAAGTTTATTCTGTTTAAGTACCTAAGCACTTATCCACTTGGAGATGCCTAAACCTATTCTGGTGGCTCCAAGCATGCTGTCAACAAATCCTAGCAGCTTTCATCTAGAAGAGATACTCTCTATGTGATCTTCTGGATGGTCTTCCCGTGTCTACTCTGTGGATGAGCTGGTAGCTATGGCTCCATGGTATGCTGTCGTGGTATCCTTGTACATTTCAGTCACGCTCTCTCCCCAGCATTGCTCATCCCTGTCTGGAGACCAAACTGTTAGATTTACTAGTACTGGAATGTGGGCCCATTGGAGGTTGTTGATCAGCATCCCTGGATATGGTCTTATCACCACGTCAAAAAGGCGGGGCTGGATGCAGTTATGGGCATTCTTGCATCGTCACCATCACAGGAGGGACCACTGCTAGGACCAATCACCCCATCTCAGTATCTTTTAGTCAGGAAGATCTGAAAATAACAAAAAAAATGCAAATGAAAAATCCCGCTTCCCCCCTTTTTACACAGCACAACAACAACAACAACAATAACAACAAGATACTGATACACATATAGCACATTTTCCTTATTTTTCCATTAGACATGGCCCTGTAGGATTACCATCTGGACCTTGGTATGGATTCATCTGGTCAATGTGAAACCATTTCTTTACTGTGCTTTTATGTACAATTCTCCTTACTGACATTAATATACTCAGGATTTGGGGCCCAATTGGGGCCATTCTCTAACACCATTTTTCTAAATGCGGTTTTCAGTGTTCAGTTCAAGCTTTCTACCCCCCTGAAGATTGTGGTTGGTGTGCTATATGAAGCAATGTTTTATTCCTAGCAGTTTTGCAAGATCTGTATGAATTTTTCCAGTGAAATGGGTGCCTTTATCACTTTCCAAACTTAAAGGAAGGCCAAATCTACAGTAGATTTGTTCCCAAAGTACTCGTGCTGTGTTAGAAGCTGTGTCAGACTTGATTGGGAATGTCTCAATCAATTTGCTAAATGTGTCAATAACCACTAGTATATATCTGTATCCACCTTTTGCTGCAGGTAAAGGACCAATGTAATCAATCTGGAGGTTTGTCCATGGGCCTTCAGCAAGGCACATAGGTCTTAAAGGGCCCTTCTTTTTAACTCTCGATGGATTGATTTGAGCACACTTTAAGCAATTTGCGCAGTAATCCTTTACATCCTTATCCATACCTGGCCACCAAAACATATTTGCTATCCTGTCTTTCACCTTTGTTTCACCTAAGTGTCCCCCCCGATTGGAGTGTCATCACTTTTGTACAGTAATATGTTATCATGTACCAGTAAATGTGCAACATACTGAGCAAATGACCATCAGCAATCTTTTTTGTTCATTCTTTTTCAGTCTGACTGCTTCTGTTATTAAGGGATCACTTTCTTGAGCGCTTTTGGGATCTAATGGCTCTCTGATGTTGATGGTGGCAATTAGTTTTTGCTCTGCATCATCTAAAAATGTTAGTCCTTCCAATGCAGCTTTTTTGCTAACTCATCAACTGCCAAATTACCATCATCATGCTTGTCTGTCCCTTTCTTCTGGTGTGCTCTGACTTTCAACAATGCAATTTTACAGGTGCTATTCTTTACAGCTGACCACAAAGCCTGAATTGGACCACAGTGAGTCAGAGGTTGACCATCAGTACTAGTAAAACCCCTTTTCTGCCAAATCAGCAAATATTCTGTAAGAGAATTGACCACAAATGCAAAATCTGAATATATGTTCAAGTCTGAATCTGGGAAGACCTTTAACGTCTGTAACACTGCCATTACCTCTGCTGGTGAAACCATTTCTGAAAACTGAGATGGACATTTATACAGAAAATTTACTTTGTCAGAATGGATGGGAAAACCGGTATGGTATTGTCCATTTTGCCAGTATCTAGAATCATCAACATATACATCCACAGCTTCTTCAATAGCTTTTACTTCAAAGACACTTTCAGGGGACCAAGTGTGTTCATTAATTTCACAAATGTGTGAAGTACCTTCATACAAGAATGTTAAGGGCAGCACTGAGTTGGGTTTGTACACATTTTTAAAATTCTTGGATCCTAAATCTAATATCCACTTGCCTAGTCTAGCATTTGATACTCCCTTATCTTTTCCAGTTAAAAGAAGCTGTAGTGGTGTGTGGAGGGTATGTAGTGTAACTTCATTGAATCTATATATGTACTCAAAATGTGACATTGCCCAATGAACAGACAGAAGGTGTCATGTACAGGATTTTTTTTCAACTGGGGAGAGTACTCGAGAAGCATAAGCAATTGGGCACAAACTTCCCTGTACTTCCTGAAAGAGGACAGCTGAAACTGCCCCCTCTGTTGCTGTTGTCTGTAAAATAAATGGTTGTGTCTGTCTGGATTACGTAAGGCTGAAGCTTTGATTAGTGCTACTTTAAATTTTTCAAATGCTGTCTGATGCTCAGGACCCCAATTTAAGGAATCATTCTTCTTCTTTTTTCCTGAAAGAAGAGTGTTCAGAGGTTTTGCAATATCAGCAAAGTCTTCAATGAATTGTCTACAAAATCCCACTATCCCTAGAAATCCCTTAAAGCTGTCACTGATGCTGGTACTAGAAGTCTCTGAATGATTTCCACCTTGTGTGGATCAGGTGTACGCCCCCCTTTGCTTATCTTTATGCCTTGATAAATGACCTCAGATTTAGCCATAATATCAGAGCCTAAGGTACTGCGACCATCACCAGTGTTGCTGAGCCAGGCTTTGTGTTGGAACTCATCTTTGCTAATTTGAAATGACATATTTTCTGTTTGTGATGCTAGAGAAATGGTCCCATCAAAGCCATCAAGAGTTAGTGTATTTTTATCATTCTGTGGGGGATTGTTGGAATGAAGAATTGTTAATGAAGCACCAGAATCCACCAACCAATCGGCCTCCAACAGCAATATTTACAATTGGTCTACTGTGATTGTCCTGTGACAAGGGTGCTACATGTGTTATGGAGGCCTGGGATTCCTATGCTGAAGAACATTTTGTTTGAGAATTCTGCTTTTCCATATGGGAATGCAGTTCCTCATTCTCCCTGCTTAACCTGTTTATTGTGGCGTGTAACTGATTGAAATCAAGTTTAGAGCCTGTTCTCTTAAGAGAAAATTTACATTTTCTAGAGATATGCCCCTCCTTGTGACATGTATAACACACTGGGAGCTTATCAGGGTTATAAGGGGGTGGTCTTTCCTGACTATCTTCATGGTCTTCTTTCTTCCATGAAACCTTGCAACCATTGTTCTGATAAGGCTTTCTAACACCTATTGCTAACACAGGATTAGATTGTAAAACTGGGTCATTTTAGCAATGATGTCATTGTATTCAGACAGGTGAGTCACAAACATAGTAGAGGTCATTGGTTCCTGCCCTTCTTCACTGGCATGCATGGTTGTGGTAGCGTGAATTGGTGCTATGGAAAATCTAACTGTACGGAATCTCTTTCTGAATTCTCATCACTATCTTCATGCAAATCTGTAATTTCTGGAACTCAGTTACACAACATGCCACATATAGATACCTTATTGGTATTTTTCTCATTTGTGCCATTTTTATTTAGAAATTGACACGCAAACAATGCCTACTCTAATTCACTGGACAATGTTTCCACAGATGATATAAGCATACTATTGTTAGTTCTAAGAAGTGTAATGTCATTCTGCATCCTGACCTTTTCTTCTTTCCAGATTGTTTCCATAGCCTGGAAATTTCTTTTTGAAATTAGCACGTCATCCAGTCTAGATTGAAGTTGCTCATTTTCAGCCTTCAATGCATCTAGAGTCTTTCTAGAGTCTTTTTACTTTGTTTGTGGCAAGCACTGCTTGAAGCACATTGGCAATTTTTCCTTTTTTTATTCTTAGGCATTTTGGGATAACTTTTGAATTTTGGAAATATCCCACTCATATGGCTTATCAACAATGTTCTCGATTCCATCGAGCATTCCCTGAGAGCCATGCTTAGTGATGTACTTAACAATCAGCTTATCCATTTTCACAATCTTATTGAATTAATGATTTTAGTATGCATAACTTGTGACATATCACTCGAGGTGGATGCAGCAGAATCCATGATGCAGATCTTTATTAATAAATAAAAACGGCAGGCAATAATCAAAAACGGTAAGGCAGGCAGAAAAGTCAGAAACCGAGAAAACAAATACACTTTCAAAAAGAAACCAAAACCATAATCCAAAAATTATAGTAGAACTATAACAGGCAGAGATCATACACAGTAGCAATCCAGACTTGAACAATCAAAGGCTTGGCACATACTCAAAGAGAAACGATGCTTTGCAAAGATCAAAGGAAAGCCGGTTGTTTAAATAGCCTAAAAACCGGAAATAAGTCCCAGAATGTTAATACTCAGGCGAGGGCTCCCTCTGGTGTAAAGGTTCTACTTGCCTTGTTACACAACTTTAGTGACTACACGTTATCTAGTTACTTATCTAGTTATCTAGATACCTGTTAGTTCATAGGTGTCAAACCGGATCCACAAAGGGCCGGTGTGGGTGCAGGTTTTCAGTCCAACTGAGCAAAAGCCACACCTTTGTGGATCCGGTTTGACTCCTATGCGTTAGTCTATTTATTCACAACTCCAGTACTTCAGACACAAAATGAATAAATCAGCCACAATACGTCCGGCTTTTGAACTCAAGAGTATCACTGCTTTGGACACAGCCACACTCTGTTGGGCCTCAAGTCTAACTAGAGTAACACTCACAGCTCACAAACAACACTCACAAACAGTTTAAAATGTAACACCGTCTTTATAGAGCTGTGGTGCGTTGGGCTCGCTACAGTTTCAATTACAAATTATCAATTTACATAGTTTTGGAGAAAGGCCCAAGCTGCGCCCAAGTTTCCTTTTTTCTCTGAACTTTTACCCAGCCAAAAAGAATTATGATGTCAGGGACCGAGAACTTTTAGCAGACAGGTTGGCCCTTGAAGAATGGAGGCACTGGCTAGAGAGAGCTAAAAACCCCTTCATCATCTTTACAGTTCACAAGAATCTGTAGTATCTATGCACTTCCAAGCACTTCATCCCCAGGCTGTTCATTGCCAGCTTTAAATTTACCATTTCCTTTTACTTTGTGTCCAAGAATACCAAGGCCAATGCCCTGTCCTGTATGCACTCCTCAGGCACTCAAGCACAAGCTATTCCACATGTCCTGCTCCCAGCATGCAACAGGTGCACCACAACACATTTATTCCCAGCATCCTGTCCTCCCAATCATTGCTTTGCCCAAACTCTGCATGTAACTCATCACATGGGCACACACATCTGTAGCCACCAATCGCCCAGGGGTTCAGAGGACTTCAGAGGACTTCTAAAACATCTGTATTGTTGGCCCGCATTATCAAGGACATACAACATGCCGTAACGTCATGCATCACAAGCACCATGTCCAAAGTCACATCAAAGTGTCCTTGGTCCCACATTTATGAGTCTGTGACCTACTGGAGTTTTTTCATGCAGCAAAGACAAGTTAAAATACTCTACTATTTATGATCATACAGAGAAGAGAAAGACATCATTCTAAACTACAGCAGGTCAACTTTTATTTGTATCCCCTTAGAGTAATGACAAAACAACAACAAATGACAAGTGGAAAGCTTTCCACTGCCTCCAGCTCTGTTTATCTTTATTAATAATTAGCCATTAATATGTTATAGGTAACTGAAATGACATGATATGTCATTGTTCAACATATGTCAATGTTCAATGGCATGTCAAAACATCTTTATGGCCTTAAATATGGCATAAGACCTCTGTGAGTGCTGAATGAACTTTTCCAATCTGCAGGCAACACTTTTATTTTGGTAATAGCTGATCAGTTTTTACATCCCTTATCTGCAGTGTTTTCTGTTTTTGACTTCCTTGTTCTTAAATGTAGTTGCTCTTGGATATTGCCCCAACCTACCTTTGTCTGTTTTATAGAATAGAATAGAATAGAATAGAATAGAATAGAATAGAATAGAATAGAAGTTTATTGTCATTGTACCATTTGCATGTACAACGAAATTTAAAAGTGCCAACCAGTCAAATTGCAGCAGTCATACATACATTCAAACAATTTTAAAAAAAGTACTAATTAGTATATAAAAAATAAATAACTAATATAAAAAATAAATAAATAGGTACGGAAGATTGTACACAGTCACATTCACCATCTGTCTATTTTGTTTCACATCTCATGAAAACAGTGTTTTTTGATTATTGAGAGTGGTTATGGCTGTTGGATAAAAACTGTTTTTTAGTCTGTTTGTCCTGGCTCTGATTGTCCTGTATCGCCTCCCTGATGGTAACAGTTCAAACAGATCATGTCCGGGGTGTGATGTGTCTTTGAGGATGCTTTGGGCTTTCTTAATACAGTGTGAAGTGTGTAGATCTTCCAGTGTTGGGAGAGGGCAGCCGACGATCTTCTGTGCCATGCTTATGACCCTCTGGAGCGCTTTCCTCTGAGCCACTGTGCAGCTGGTGAACCATACGCTGATGCAGTAGGTTAGGATGCTCTCTACGGAGCACCGATAGAAGGACACCAGTAGTCTCTGAGTGACGTTGTTCTTCCTCAGTGCCCTAAGGAAGTAGAGTCTCTGCTGGGCCTTTTTCAGCAGCTCAGAGGTGTTTGTGCTCCAAGTCAGGCCCTCCTGTATTCTTTTAAGTTGATTTGGACTCTCATTATGTTTATGTATGTGTTCCATTACTTTCCTATTTTTGTGCCTGCTTTATTTTTTGCATTCCCTGTTTTTGTTATTCTGCCCATTCAACATATATCTACCCTTTTGACAGTATTTTTTGCACCTAGTTGTGTGGAATAGATCTTACCCTGCACTTGCATCCATCTCTGAGTCTGCTTTTTGGCAGTTTGCTACACATCATGAATTGTAATGCCCAGTTTTTGAATTTGAACATGCATTTTTATATTATATTTGATAAATAATCAATGTGACAGCCCTAGAGCAGCTGAGAGGACAAAACCGCACAAATGGTTAAAATGTTAGTGGCATTCATTCTTATGTAAACAAATGCTCATGTAAAGAAAATGAGCCATCTGTGCAGCTTCTTGAGGTCAGCAAAATGAGCGAGGTCATGGCCAAAGATTGTACAATAAGTTGATAATTACTGTTACAGGCCTAGTCAGGTTTACACAATTTACAAATGAGTTCATGTAAACCCTGGGGTAAATAAAGAACATTCTCACAAACAAGTTAATGAGGTAATTAGCTTTATGAACATTTCCCCAAACCTACCCGAGGATGGTTAACTTTTTGCTCCTCTTCCAGACTTTCAGACTGTAATATAACAGAGGAAGGATACACTGCTCTGGTTAAACCTCTGAAGTCAAACCGCTCATCACTCCTGACAGAGCTGGACCTCAGAGGGAACGACCCTGGAGCATCAGGACTGAAGGAGCTTAGGAATCTGATAAATGATGAAAAATGTAAACTGAAGACACTGAGGTGAGCGCTTTCCCCAGTACATGTAAAATATAGCCTTAATTCTGAGTAATTGGTAATGTTTGCACTACTATATCGTCAGTTGTAACATTATTGGTCACACTTTAACAATGTTTTTATAATTTTGTCATCAATTTTATGAAGTAAGTAAATAAAATTTAAAAAAAAAAAAGAGAAATTTAAAATACTGCTAGAATTGACTAACTACATTTAATGTGAGCATTTCTCTGTTCTTTCTCTCTACAGGTTGTTAAAAAGTCCTGATGCACAGAAAGCTTCTGATCATCTGACTGAAGTTCTGGGTATAAACCCGATACTGCAGACGGATCTGAATCTGAGTGGGAAAATAAAAGGAGACTCAGGAGTAGAGCAGCTCTCTGTTTTACTGAAGGATCCACACTGCAGACCTGAAACACTTCAGTAAGGAACTGAATTCTATATTAATCTGTAAACTTCAGTTAGTGATGTTAATGCTGAATGGTTTGTCTTTAGATTATCAATCATTCATCTAGTTTTCAGTCTTTTTCAGTAGTAATGAGTAGTTTGAGGAGAAAAGACGTCCCTCTGCATACAGAAGTGCTAAAGAAAACCCCTGTGATTAATTGTGCTTTCAGGCTCAGTGAGTGTAATCTGACAGAGAAAGGATGTTCAGCTCTGCTCACAGCTCTCAGATCAGAACACTCCACCCTGAAGGAGCTGAATCTGAGTAAGAACAGGATTCA